>NC_056731.1:632763933-632956433 GCF_019279795.1 Protopterus annectens
GTTGTGATCTGCAAAATAAATGTAATTATGGCAAATGTCCTGTGATTTAAGGCAAAGATTTCCTATATTGTCTGTAGCTGTTGCATAAAACAATTATTTTGTATCTGAAACACCTAAATGTTATAAGAAACAGCATAAGCAACTATAATGCTACAAGAATAACCTTTTAAATCTGACGTCTCTACATACAGGTCTTATAGGGTTGCCACCTTTCCAAATGGCCAAAGTGGGACATGTTCTGTAGAAATGTCAGACTTTTCAGGACAAAACATACCTACAGCCGTGCATAGTACAGAATTATACTTATCTGCACAAATAAAAGCTTATTCTAGTAACATTTGAATTGCTTATGCTACTTCACATAACATATAAGTTTCATATATAAAATAACTGTTTTATGCAACTATTAAAGAAACGTAGAATATAATATTGTCCTGTAATCAGGACATTTGCTATGTCTTGATTATTTTCGCAGGACACAACTGCCTAAAGAGGGATTGTCCCTCACAAAGTGGGACTGGTGTTAACCCTAAGGTCCCACCTTGGCCAACTGAAAAGTTGGCAAACCTATAATAGGTATGCGGTAGTATGACTCAGCCGACGGATGTGGCTCCCAAAACCCAAATACTTGTCTGTATTGAACAGTCTCGGTTCCCATGTATCAGCCAGATGGAAGCAGATTGCATGAGGAACACATAAATAATATGATTAATTCACTGGACAGGCCACTGATTCTGTACAGTCGAATGCCATGCCATCGCCTAATGGGCAGCCATTCCCGATACTGTAGGCATGTAGTCCGAAATAATAGGCATAACAAGGTGGGAGCAGATTGTATGAGGAACACACAAATAATATGATTAATTCACTGGACAGGCCGCTGATTCCGTACAGTCGAACGCCATGCCATCGCCTAATGGGCAGCCATTCCCAATACTGTAGTCAGGAGTGGCCTTAGGTCAACTGGTGCCCTAGGCAAAAGGGCACCACGGCACCCCCCACCACAGCACCTAGTACCCCCATCCTGGTCTACCTACACCACATAAATACTGGAAAAGTGCCCCTACTAAAGCAGTGCCCTAGGTGGCCGCATAGTTGGCCTATGCCTAAGGCCAACTATGACTATAGTCATATAGTCCGATGTAATAGGTATCACAAGGTGGGAGCAGATTGTATGAGGAACACACAAATAATATGATTGATTCACTGGACAGGCCGCTGATTCTGTACAGTCGAACGCCATGCCATCACCTAATGGGCAGCCATTCCCGATACTGTAGTCATGTAGTCCAATGTAATAGGCATCACAAGGTGGGAGCAGATTGTATAAGGAACACACAAATAATATGACTGATTCACTGGACAGGCGGCTGATTCCGTACAGTCGAACACTATGCCGTCGCCTAATGGGCAGCCATTCCTGATACTGTAGTCATGTAGTCCGATGTAATAGGCATAACAAGGTGGGAGCAGATTGTATGAGGAACACACAAATAATATGATTAATTCACTAGACAGGCCTCTGATTCCGTACAGTCGAACGCCATGCCGTCGCCTAATGGGCAGCCATTCCCAATACTGTAGTCAGGAGTGGCCTTAGGTCAACTGGTGCCCTAGGCAAAAGGGCACCACGGCACCCCCCACCACACCACCCAGTGCCCCCATCCTGCTGTACCTACACCACATAAATACTGGAAAAGTGCCCCTACTAAAGCAGCACCCTAGGTGGCCGCATAGTTGGCCTATGCCTAAGGCCAACTATGACTGTAGTCATGTAGTCTGATGTAATAGGCATCACAAGGTGGGAGCAGATTGTATGAGGAACACACAAATAATACGACTGATTCACTGGACAGGCCTCTGATTCTGTATAGTCGAACGCCATGCCATCACCTAATGGGCAGCCATTCCCGATACTGTAGTCATGTAGTCCGATGTAATAGGCATCACAAGGTGGGAGCAGATTGTATGAGGAGCACACAAATAATATGACTGATTCACTGGACAGGCCGCTGATTCCGTACAGTCGAACGCCATGCCGTCGCCTAATGGGCAGCCATTTCCGATACTTTAGTCATGTAGTCCGATGTAATAGGCATAACAAGGTGGGAGCAGATTGTATGGGGAACACACAAATTTGTTTGTGTCTTTCAGCTTTTCCCAGTTAGGGGTCGCCACAGTGGAACTCCGGTCCGTTAATGATTGGTAGTTGATTTTTACATGCCGAGTTACCAGCCCTGATGCACAACCTTCAATGAAGGTACGCCCATTCACACATATCTCCCTGCAGAAGACGCTCTAGCTGAGAATCGAACCGGACAGCATCTTACTGTGAGGCAACAATGCTACCGCAGCACAATATGATTAATTCACTGGACAAGCCACTGATTCCATACAGTCGAATGCCATACCGTCGCCTAATGGGCAGCCATTCCCAATACTGTAGCCAGGAGCGGCCTAGGCAAAAGGGCGCCATGGCACCCCCCACCACACCACCCTGTTCCCCCATCCTGGTGTACCTACACCACATAAATACTGGAAAAGTGCCCCTACTAAAGCGGCACCCTAGGTGGCCGCATAGTTGGCCAATGCCTAAGGCCAACTATAACTGTAGTCATGTAGTCCAATGTAATAGGCATCACAAGGTAATACTGTGGTCCTTGCTCCCACCCAGGGGTGTGAGTGACAGATGCAAGCACCAATGTCAGTTCATTTGCAAATGCGGGAGTGAGCGGGTGTAAAGCAATGTAGAGGCTAACCGAGTGTAAGAAGCTGTAACCAGAGGTCAGCAGTGCTTAACACTGCGCAAACCCATGCATACCCACTCCCAACTGCTTTAACGTGCCTTACTCCCTCCATATCTAATGGGCTTGTTCTGCCCTGCAACCAAATAAACGTCCTTTGCAAGGGTCAGAACCAGGACCCTGTGCACACAGCTAATGTGAATTACCAATACTCATGGCAGATATACAGACAACGGACAGTACCACAAACATATCATACAATGCAGTCATTCAACAGTATAGGAATATATCCCATCATGTAGATGTATATGTGAGTGTTTATGTCCAGCATATAGGTACATACATATATAGAGATATATCAGGAACATACCATGTGGCAACAAAGCATTACAAACGAATGAAACGGGAAACACCAGTGATGCCTGTATTATGTAGTGGTGTTGCTCTATGTGATCTCAAGACTCCCTCAGACAGACATGTGTCAGTCATACACACAAATAGTTGTACATTGGCTATATACATCACTCTGTGCACGTAATTTACATTAACACAACAGTACCTGTCCAATCATTATGTGTGAACAGTACTCTTGCAAGGTGCTGTGTGCAACATCATCATCATGATAAAGGTAAATGGGGTAACCATAGAGGGACCAGTAGTGTTGTGTGTACAATGAGGTCGTCCTCATCACATGTACCTGGACCATGTAGGAGTGATGTGCATACCAGGATCGTGCGCCTGAGGGACAGGGGTGAGGATAACAGGAGTATGTTGTGATGCATATTACAAGGGTTTCATGTGTCCAGTGGCCATGTGTGTGTAATGGACAGCTATGTATAGGGTAGATGTTGTCGTAGGAGCCAATTGGCCTTATGTTTCCATAGGTGAGAGTCGAATGTAGATGAAGGAGTGTAGGTATGGCTGTGGAGGATAGGTAGGATCACAGAAAAGACAGCACACAGGGTTGGTATATGACACATGTGGGGGGTATACACCCCAGATGGGGATGGGTGTTCAGCATTCACAAGCCCATGGGAACAGTGGGACAGCGGTCCCCAGCCATGGGCAACTGGCACTGCACCTCAACAGCTGCAAAGGAGGCAGTGCTGGGAGCTGTCCAGGAGGGGCAGCATCACCCTGTAAATGTGACACTCTGCCCTTGAGCTGGCATATTTGGCTTCAAAACCCTTGAGTGAGCCACCAATGCAACATGTCCGGGACCGCACAACAGCAGACATGTACCTGTCTGGTCCCACTCCCAGGGGGGACATGCTCAATCCTCAGTGGTGGTACCACCAGAAGGTGGTGCAGAGCCAACAGAGGTTGATGTCTAAGGCTGGGCTCCAGATGTGCTAGTGCCCGGTGCCATGGTCAGCTGAAGTGGGACAGGAGGTTCTGCAAGGACCTCCCAACCCATTCAGCCTATGGTGTTGCAGTTTAAACCCACATATGGCTTAGTGATAGACAACAGCATACAAGATTACCTACGACAGTATGCATAGATAACACCATCAACCCAACACAACAGCATACAGGATTACCTACAACAGTATGCATAGATATCACCATCAACCCAACACAACAGATGGTAGACATTTGCAGAGGAAGCACAACACATGCATATATACTGCATGCCATCTGTACAATGTGTAGTAGACGTGTGACCGCAGCTATGAACAGTTGCCCATTATTGACTTGTCACTGGGAACCCCAGACATTGTCTGTCATACCACTGTCTCATGTGACACATGTCCAGTCAGGGATGCGATGGCAGTAACACATCCCTATCATCATGTACTGTCTGCAATCTTCACACCATGCTTCTGCTGTGCACAGATGTGTGTTCAGTGTGTAACACAGGAAAGAAATGGTTGCACACACTGACCAGTTCACAGATGGCCCTACAGATGAGGGTCCCTCAGGAACAGAGTATTGCCATGTCTTTATTATAACATGCAGAATAGCCATTACCACACACATGTTAAACAGGCAGTAGTCTCAATGTAGCATAGCTACACTTACATGCTGTAGTCATGTGTGGCACATCACACTCCTGTCTTTAGGCTATTTCCCACTGTGGAAATTGATTGAGGTACATCCAGATATCATCTGTGATGCTGTGTCAGAACACCACATCCAGGTACCACTCACAGCGACTGTCATGGCCAAATAACAACATGTTTTCCCTAGATAGTGTACTGTGTTTATCATGCAGATGGCTATGGGAATACCATCAGAGCTGTACCACATGCAATCAGCTAGAGAATGACTGCAATAGGTGCAAAGGCCATCACCTGACCATGTCCATCACTTACAATACACATGCTGCTGCTGTGCAGGTGTACTCCTTCACATCCACCAGAGAGTGTGTGGGTAGGACAGGCAAAGTACTCGAGGGAAGGGCTTGGAGACTTAACCATAAGCATCATCAGCCACATGCCGAACAGTACAGGAATCAAACCCCTGACTGACTACTCATTACTATTACATGTGCATGACGTTACTACATGTGCCACAAAGGCGACATATTGCTGTGCTGTAAGAACATATATGTGTGTAGGTGAGTGACTTCTGCAACAGAGATATAGTAGACATACATAGGTGTGGCACACATGGCTGCCCACATGAATGGGTGCCATTGTCACCATAACCACACTCTCTAATGGACACACATTGACACCTTTGCCAGGGCCACAAATACACAATGTAACTACTTAGTTTGCCACACTGCAGTAATGCACAGGACTACATGCACCACAGGGGATATCTGGAGATTCTATGGGCTAGGGCATGTGAAAGTGCTTGACATCTGTTGGTATGCCAGTGAGGGGTATACTGGGAGTGACTGTGGTTGGGAGCATCACAACCCACATGCAGACACAGGGTGCCAGTACTGGCATGCAGGTATGCATTGCTTCATGGGTGTGTAGTGGTTGGCTGTGCAAGATGGCTGTACAAGGCTGGATGAGGGGTAATCCTTGGCATCGCGTCACCTGACAATGGTGTGCAATGCAGGGGTGTAGTGCCTGCAATGTCCCACACAGATGGGTACTGCATTATCTGGCCTGACATCCTGGTTACCAATGTGTATGACCATAGCTTTGCAATGCATGCCATGTCTGTGTTTGATAGTCCTTAACATGGAAATTGCCTGGGATGTGCATGTCCCACAATACTGTACAGTGACATGCACAGGTGTACCTGGTTTGGCAGACACATGTTGTGTACACAGCCTGTTATCCCCCAATATGCCAATACTGGCCTGGTGTGGCAAAACCTGCTTATAGTGAGCAGGTCGACCCTGCATCTGCACTTGATAGTATGATACAGGGATTCCGTGGTGTCATTGGCATAGGTCCATACAGGGCACATGTGTACAGCATTGTCTGTCCTCTGTGGATCACATTTGATGGCACCACATATGTTGCAGGCATTCAGTGTAGAACATAGTGAAGGCACAATGTCCGCATATATGTGCCTATTGTACCACTGTAAAGGGTGCCATGTCCTCTGCAGGCCACTGCATTCACACCATGCCTACTATCTGTCATCAATGTGCATGGTACTAGCAACATAGTGGGATATCCTAGGCAAGTTTGTGCATGGCACATGGGTGCAGGACATACATTGGGTACTAGTAGGGCTGCATACTTTGTTCATCAGTCCTTTTGCCAGATGTATGGGTATGGCTTGCCAACACAGTCCCGTGGCTGACTGACAGCTGTACTCCTCATGAGGTGGCCAATGTGTCATAAGACAGACACCATATAAGAACACTACAAAATCCGCTCCCAAACATGTCCAATGGTAAGACAATCACGGCCACCTCTACACAGGCTCTGATGGACAAACACACACTTACCATGTCCTGTATACAAACCCCTACCATATCACACTGCAGCAATATGCATTTAGGGCATGAGCTATGGTGAATACTGGGTTGCGGCATGCCTACAGGTATATACCTAGGTGGTTGACAACAGCAGGAATGACAAAGGTGGCCATGCGATTTGTACAGAGGGTGCATACTTTACAAAGCACTGTACTTGTCTCATGCAGGCAGACACACACACACACACACACACACACACACACACACACACACACACACACATGCATGGCAAGTCTGGGATTAGAAGACTGACCTAACTACATTATTACACTACAGCATTACGTAGTTACAGAATGCACTACCGAGATTACTGGGACACAGCACTCCCAGTGGTGTATTTGTAGATGGGTGACATCATCAGCCTTGCCAAAGGTGGGTATAAGAAATGTATGGCATGTGAGCAGTCTAAAAGCATTACTCAGTCCTCAGGCAGACAGGAACAAACACACACACACACATGGCAAGTCTGGGATTGTGTATTTGTAGGTGGGTGACATCATCCACACACACACACACACACACACACACACACACACACACACACACACACACACACACACACACATGGCAAGTCTGGGATTAGAACACCAACCTAACTACTTTATTACACTACAGCATTACACAGTTACAGAACATGCTACCAAGATTACTGGGACACAGCACTCCCAGAGGTGTATTTGTAGGTGGGTGACATCATCAGCCTTGCCAAAGGTGGGTATATGAATTCTATGGAGTGTGAGCAGTCTAAAAGCATTTTTCAGTCCTTTGGCAAATGGGGACAAACACACACACACACACACACACACACACACACACACACACACACACACACACATGCGCGCCAGTGGCGGGAATGGAACACCTGCCCATTTACAGATCACTATTACAATACCACATAGCTACAAGTTGTGCCACACAGACGACACATTTCAAGGCTGTCATTATGACCTTCTAGGAATGTGGACATCAACAGGGATGCTGGCAGTTAAGATGTACATACCTGTGAACCTGTGTGTTTAAAGTAGGAATCCATCCTGACCTGGAGTATGCCCATCTGTGGAATGGATGACTACTATCACTTTTCAGGGTTACAATGGCCATGCCCATACACAGAGGCACATAACCGACACAAGGTGTCACTGGGCATGCTCATACACAGGGCTGTTCAGAATGTACTATGTGTCCATCTATACAAGGTTATACTGGGCATGCTCATAAACTAAGTAGCACAGGGCTGTCTGGGATCCACTCTGATTCTAAACATGGAAGGCCACAGTGGCCATGCTATTACAGGTAGATGTAAAGAACACATTATAATGGGCTCTGGTGTTAGTAGTTGTCATTGTTAGCAAGAACTCTGCTCTACATATATTTGACACTGGTCTTTTACACAATGCCTGCTGCTGTCCATCACCTTAGATGTACCATCCTATACCAAGCATATTATCACCACTCGCAGTGATGTCTTGCTAGGAGTGGAAACTGCTTGACCAACACAATGAGCCAATGTCCTGCTGTAAGTATGAGGTTGTCCAGTGTTTGTCATTCTGGGATGACATGACTGACAGTAGACAGGCCTTTGATACATATCACATGCATCCATGATTCAAGAAAGTGGGGATAATACCCAAGTTGCATCCGCCCATACAGGGCCATTCCAAGGCAAATGTCCTAAATACAGGATAACACCCTGACACCTACAGGATAACTGCATTGTATGCTTATGCTAACCAGTGCTAGATGTGTAGCATCCATAATCACAGCTGCTCAATGTAGATCTAACGATGGGGAGTACTGACATCTGTGCAGTGAGGAACACCTGGCTGATGGCTCTGTAGTGCACAATAGCACTACCACCATATACATCAGAACCAGACATGTGGGCCATAACACAGGTATGGACCACTCCAGGTGGTGGTGTCCCCACATACATAGAGGCCACTCAGATGAACTGACCAGTACCCCCACGAAAGGCATCACAGATGAGTCATGTGCAGGACACAGTGTCACATGCTGCATTCTAGAATGTAAACCTTAGACACCACCATGCCCTCGGACCACCAACATGCATCCATACATGTTGTAGGACATATGAGAGTACACCACCATGTGACCCTTGACCAGTGGACTGTACCAAGCTCTACATCAACTGTAAAAAGTCCCCATGTACTGACACAGTTGCATCATGTGTTATGCAATGCAATGATACCACTGTCTGTAACCAGGTCAGCTGTACACATACCGGGGTCCCTCGGTTATTTACAGCATTGGCAGATGACTGTTACTGTACACCAGTACACACCCTCATGTATGGATATGACATACATGTACCTGCCCTGGGTATGTACATGCCACACACACACACACACACACACACACACACACACACACACACACATACACACAAACACAACATACATGTAAACAGCATAGCTGTTGTTGTCCTTTGTGCAAACAGGTGGCTACAGCCATTACACACATGCACATGGAATGTAGGTCCATGGCTGCTGAATGCTAACAGTACATAAGGTGTGATATTAGTGTTGACAGAGGTAACATTCCCTCTGTACCAGTCACTCATTACACCTATCATATCAACCAACAGTCCATGTGTCATGTATGTCATTACACATGTCCACCAATTGCAATGCCTACAAACATGCCCAAATGACAGGATTGTAGTTCCTACACACGTACATGTAGTGGTGTGCATTCAGATAACATGTGTGTGCAGTTGCTGATGTATGCAGGTGATGTGTATCCTAGTAAATCATGCAGTTGCAATGCAGCCTCAACATTGCCAACTGTATATGGTGATATGCTGAATGTACGGAAAGATGTACCTCAGGTATGGACAAATGTGTGGAAATAACTAAGTGGTGGGGCATCTTTGCAGATGGATGTTTGCTGAGGACAGCTCACAGGTGTGTCACAAGCAGTCCTACAATAACCTGTATAACTGGTAAGCAATGGTTTCATTAATTGAAGGACATAACACACAATAGACAGCGGTCAGGGTGACACTGAAGGTAAATCACTTGACACCTGTTAACAGTTAAGACGTCCCATGTGCATATATCAGCACTATTGCCAAAGGAAGCATCAGTACACTTTGTAACACGTGCAATACTGTTGTAAGTCTGTCATACATATCATGAGCTAGACAGGTCTTTGATTCACAGTATTGGCATGTGTGGTTGCATGTGTGTCCATATATGTCACGTATGGTGGGGAATTCATCCAATTGTTACTCACTCTCATGTACACTAGTGTACACATCTGCACAGACTGCAATGTAGAAAGCAGGACATAGGCAGTGGCATGTATCTCACACATGTGAGGTATCTGTATGTGCATGACATAGGTGTATTCAATACTGAATGCCACAGTGTGTGTATGTGTGTGTGTGTGTGTGTGTGTGTGTGTGTGTGTGTGTGTGTGTGTGTGTGTGTGTGTGCGTGTGTGTGTGTGTATGCATGGCCATGGCTGTGTGGTCCCTGGAGTGAGGATGTATGTTACCATGCTGAACTGATAAGACCCTTCCCCCATCCAGGTGATGCAATCTACTATCCGTGTTGATTTCCCCGATCTTAGGCCATACTGATTACCTGTACATGTGTATTCTCTGTGGTGCGTCATGTAGGTGCACAGTACTGTAATGATGATTGCACATAGGCAGGGGTCCTCAACTCAACAGTAGCAATTGTGTGTGAGTGTGTGTTAATCTGTCGGCGAATCCAAGAGTGTGTGGGTGTGTTACTGTGTCACTGAATACATGTGTGTCAATACCTGAGTGTGTGGGTGCAGTTGTGTGTTGGCATCCTGTCATGGGAATGTGTATTATTGCTTCCCAATGAGGCATCACACTTCCCACTGGCCTCTACCCCTCTGATCAGCTAGACCACTCTCTTACCTAACCACTCCATGTAACTGTACATGTGATGTCACCCAGTATGGATGTCACATCTGTAGCCACAGTAGCTTAATACACAGCTATCATGCTCTTGGATCAGTAGATGTGTTTGGAACGTGGGACATTCTCACTGTTATGTGGCAGCTACATGGTGCATGCTGGTATATTCATACATACCTGTGAGTAGTCCACATTGACATATGGGATGCTAACTGCAAACACTGACATCCACCAGCACTTGCAATTAGACCTGAAGGAGGACAGCAGAACATCATGACCAACATGCAGTTACTGTTGTTACACAAGACACATACTGTTAACAGTACGAAATGCATTGTATACCTGTAGTACATGGTATGTCTGCTGCCTGTCAACAGTACTCAACAATTGTAAACTACACTTATCTTCCTAGTCTGTTCACCCTGTGCATCAGACCATATGAGCATGTCCCTGCATCGATGGTGTGGATGTCAGGGATGCGGCACAGGCATCATCATATGCACTGGGTGATAATGTTTACCAGAGGTCTAGGCTGCACCATTGGATGACATCATGTGTGTGGGTTAGGGCCTTTGATCTAATTGGGCATGTGTGGATGTTATGCATGTGTGTGTGTTGCGGTGCCCTACATATGCTTCCAGTGTGTGCGTGTATGTTTGCACACAGTTCTGGCATGTGTCTGGCCTACACAGGGGTATTATTGACAGCTGTTGACTGTACAGGCCAGGTTTTACAGTTCACGGTGTCTGGCCACAGACATGTGACCTGTGCCTGCCAGGGGTTGCATGGGCACTACCAGACAGTGGTGCAGATTGAGTACTGTCTGATGTCACTTGTCCACTGGAACCGTGTTCCTGTTGGGACCACCCTGGGCCATATGCACATGGCCTGCTGTGTTGTGGTGTAGACAGCACAGCATCAGATGCACTGCTGCTGCTACCACCACTATGGGAGCAGACATGTGAGGTAGCTCATACATGTAGACCTGAAACAGGTGATGTAGCAGGCCTACGTCCATGTGCCCAACACCTCATACCTACCAGATGTTCCAACACAGACAGCTCACGCTCATGGATTGTCATGCCAAAGTCAAGGACTCCAACCATGTCACCCAACCGTCTATCCAAAGCTTCAGCAATCTGCTGTTGAGCATTTACCATTGTTTGGATGTTGTTGTTTAAAAAACTGACAACAGTCCTCTGAAGCCTCTGATCTTCTCTGGTGTGCCATTTAGCACATGCCTGTGCCTGCATTACAGCCTGAAACAGGTGTCTGGTGACACCAGCTGCTGCACTCTGTCTTGCAGGAGCATGTTGGCCAGAGGTCCTCCTACAAGCAGCACTGGCCATGTGCCTGTGTGGGGCACCACCAGTCAGTTGTCTGACACCATGGTGTGCAGGCACACCTTCCATAGCCCTCACACTTTCCTCTTCCAAGCTACCACACACCAACTGTCCTTCCTCTATAGTCACTGGTGATGGCATATGTGCAGGCATGGGATCTGTGTGCGGGGATGAGGGGGATATAGCTGGAATGGCAACCAATGGCATAGTTTCAGCCCCTGACAACCCTGCCTGTGCCTCAATCATACATTCATCATCACTGCTAGAGTCTGTGGGGACACTCACATCAGATGTACCACAGGAGGGCAATGCACCTACATCACCTGTGAGGGCAGACAAGAACTGTACATTACAATCTATACAATAGACACACACACAGACACACACACACACACACACACACACACACACACACACACACACATACATACACGCATGTGATATGACAGAAGGCATGCAACATGCATGTGATACAGCAGATGGCATGCAGCGCAGACAATAATAGTGGTAGTTATCATACATACCTGGGTTGTACACAACAGCATGCATGTGTCATAGCAGATGGCATGCAAATTACAAATTACACAATCACTTAGCATACATCTCTGTGTTACACCATGTAGACCGGCACAGGTTAACAGTACACCTGCATGATGTGTGGCATATGACCTTGACAATTACATCTAGTATGACATGTGATCTGCTGACATGTGCAATGACATGCATACATGTTTAACACATAGGTGTCCTGTCAAATATACAGTGGGGTAATGGTGTCCCAATGCAGTGTTGTGTGTCCGCCCTACAGATATATTGCACATTTAGCTGATGTGCATGGCCATTGCAGGCAATAATGAGGCATCTCTATTGTTATACAGTGTGAGTTACAGACACAGTTCATAGTCATGACTGTGGTCAGATACAATACATATATACTGTGGAATGTGACTCACATCACTGACTTGTATACACACTAAACCATGATGTGAAATATGTGACACAGGTCACTGAAGGGTATACGGATGACACTCCTGCACATCTGCAACCATATTGCTGCTGCCTGGCAACTATGGCCAGACATGGCGAACACATTAGTACACCATGTCCCACATGACATCTGTGTACCACACACACACACACACACACACACACACACACACACACACACACACACACACACACACGAGGAGCAAGTATGACATTGATGTCCAACACCAACAAGGGGAATGCACTGTATCTGTGGGCTGATGTGGATACTGTACAGGTGACTACTGTCATGTTGTGACACCCTCAAGATGTTCAACACATCTTAAGTGGTGGCTTGATGTCACGCCTACACAAGATGTGCACAGGCCTGTAGGATGTCTAGTGTTCCACATCGACAATATAACCATTACACAAAGGCCATAGTTGGACCATGTGTAGCCATTGTATGACAGGGTGTACACACAAGCACATCACGTCTACTATGTGTGTTGCTTCATGTCTCTGGCCATCCTCCATGGCCATGTGTGTACATGTGTTGGCCAAATTATTGTGACGGGCATCTATTTTACATGTCTGTGTCTCTATATGACATACACCCATAGATGTCATATGCTCCACTGACGACAGGGTTATGCAGACATAGGGCGGTATGTGGAATATGTTATCAGGTTAGTTAGGCAGTGTTTCAGCCAGGCAACTAGATGTCATGGACATGTCAAGATAGCACATCACATTGTGTGACATTCATAGCAGGGCTATGATCCACACCAGTGAATCCTGTGGGCTGGCCATACTCCAGCCCACTGTTTAGTACTGTTTGTATTCCCCACATGTGTAGTTCTGATCTGTAGTACATGTCCCTATGGTGAACAGCACCTCCACCATTGTATGCACAGCTGTCCACACATCTGGCAATGACAGTTTGTGAGGATTCATGTCGGTGAGGTGGTTCACATAGTTTGCAAGTGTTGCATATGGGTAAGCATCGTGATGCATTACAGGTCCAACCTGTATATTGTGACAGGACCATACCTTATGTGTACATGTTGTAAATGGCCACATGGCAGATGACGATGCCTGATAAATAATAACAGTCTCACTTGCTGTCACAGCGGAACTTCAGAGGTACCTAAATAGGTGTAACACAGCAGTATGAGCATTATCTATGCCTGTATGATGGCTACAGGGTGCAATATGCATGTTAACACATACACCAGTACATTAGGCTATACTACGGTGTATGCACATGTGTGCATACACAGAGTAGCATACTGTAGTATGCAGGCATGTGTGTATACGTGCCTTGCATATGATGTTACATTACACATTGTACAGTGACACATTCAACTATATGGAATATAGTTGTTATAGGTGCAGTACTAGTTTACCAGGCAACTCCAGGCTCAGTGGTTGAGAAACACCCACCTCCACAATATTGGCTAAGACTTGTGGATGTGGTTCTGCAGGTGTCCCCAGGTTGGCCAGTAGCTCCTTGGTACATGTGAGTGGGGGCTGGGTTGGTGGTCCACCACCTGTTGCACCTTGTTCCCTGGCGATTGCATTCACATGCTGTTACACCCATCTACTGAGGTCTGTACAGTGTCTGCGTACCTGCTGGTATGTGTGATTGTGGCCACCCACATCATTAACCCTCCTGCGAAGTTCCATCCACAGGGCATCCAGCTGCTGTGCATCCTGTGACACATGGCTGAACCGGATATTATGATTGTCATGTAGGTATGGGATGAGTGCCTCATCCTCCAAGTGGTTAAAAGGGGATAGTCTTGCACGCGGCATACCTGGAAGACATAATGATGGAGACAGGTCACAGTAACTCACAGAGACATACAGAGCTACAGCTGAACATACATGTGTATCACATTTATTACGATTAAATAATTGTATTTGCAAATCTACATGACATGTTTGTGTCACACACGTGACACTCAATTGTGAGTGGATATTATCACCATATGTGTGTGTGTGTGTGTGTGTGTGTGTGTCACCTGATTACATTGCGCATACTCCATGTGGATGCTGTATTGATGTGGGCATGTCTGTTTGCCTGTACTGGTGTTCCTACCTATCAGCACATGGCTGGATGGTGTCCACATTAATGCAGTCAACCTTGATGCTGTGTATATGTCACATATAAAGACTTACACTGCCTTAACAGACATGACCTGTGACCCTGTAGACTTGCTCACATAAGGTTTTACATGTATGTGTTATGCCATATACATCTACATGGCACTGTACAGCAATTCAACATCCTGCCATGTATCACTTGTGTTGCACATGTGATGCACATGGGACACTGGCTAGCCAGATGGTATTTGCAGGGATGGATATCAACTATAGCATGTACAGTCAAAGTCAACTAGTAGGCTATATGCCATGGGCCATGTATGAATCCAGGATGAAAGGTTACCTGGCTATAGCCGACAGGCGGGTCTCTGGGACCAGGTGGAGCAGTGCCACATTACTGATCCACAGGGTTAATGATACATTTACCATGCGGTCATCACACCATGTCTGAAAGGGGAGCGATGTGCAGCTTTGACGGACAGGAATGCATACTATGGCAGGACTATGTAAAGTATATGGGACAAGGATCTGTCCAGCATGTAGAAGGTGGATGTCCATGAAGTATGTGTTTGAGATCAGGATGTGTAGGTGTAGCATGTCCAACCTCACTGGGATGGACATGGATTTATTCAAGGTATGCATCATGCTACATAGTGGAGATGGGGAATGGGAAGGCTGGTGTAGGCCATCTGCATATGGCCAATACCTCTTAAAGGAAATATGTGATCTGATATGTGTCACTTGAGTGTTGTGTATGGCTGGGCAATGATCTCTATATTCATGGATGGCACCCTGTCATTATTAGGGTTGCCACATATGACTTCATGACAGGTGTGGTGATGTAGCTATCACAAGTAAGACAACTGCCCAGCTGCATCCCTTACACACAGTGTCCATTATGTTGACCACTGCCTAGATGGTAGTTCATGGGTACAGGGTTATTAACATAGGGATGACAATGCAATATGTAGCTGTCAGATTGTGGCCATATGTCACACACACCTCACCCACAAAGCCACTTCTGTATGTTGTCCACAACACTCTTGAGGCAGCTATTGCTCCTAGGTCATAATCATTTGCATACTTCAATAGGCAGATGCCTTCTGTTTGTCTGTGTGGTATGGACTACAATGAGGGGGATACAATTAATTAACCCTGTCTTACTGTAGCTGGCACTGGTGTGATGAGCATGTATTATTCAGACACCGTCTGTAGTGTTGGTTCTGCCAGCAGTCCTGTTGCAAAACACTCCTGTGACATAGGAATGTACATCTAGTATACAGAGTGTAGGTGGAACACAGTATGAGTGATGATGTCCTATGACCTGGCAAGGTTATGATATGCAGTGTGAAATCAACCTTACTGTCATCTACATCTGCACTGCTGACATCAAATAATTTAATCAAGGTTCATGGCCTTTCAGAACAGACTCAGCGGGGTAGTAGTGCAGTACTTCCCATTATCAGTGGTGTCTCCCCCTTTGTGGGTTGTGATACCTGTTAGTGTGCACCATTCAGTGTGTACACAGCCTGACATGGAGCTATGTTTTACATGATGTGTAGGTGGACAGCAACTTGTTTTGCCATATGTGTATGATACAACCTGTGATGTGGACAGGTCCCATGCAGCCTGAGTGCAGCTTGTACCTGTATAGTTGTGGGTACAGGGGCTCTGTGGTGTACATCAATATATGACTGTGTAGCTGTTGGGGGGCAGTGTGTTTATGTTAGCCAAGACCCTATCTGGATTGCTTATTCATCCTCAGCACTTGTTCAGAACTTGTAAGCACTATGTAAGCTATTAATTACTATAGCACTCAATCTTCCTCATTACCTAGAGGTAAACAGGTTTTGTACATACTTTTCTCACTTGCTTAGAGTAAAATAGATCTTGTACTCACTTTTCTCACTTATCTAGGGGAAATTAGTTTTATATTCAGGCATGTCCAAGGGTCAGCTGCCAGTGTTCTCTCCTGTCTATCTGATGAAGCTAGACATCTTGAGCCAATGTAGACATTGCCTCATGTACACAGACAACCCTCTCTGCCTACCACCCAACACTACAGCCTTTGCAAGATGCACTTATCTAGCCAAATTGGAGGTAAAGCTCTCTCCAACCAAGCCTGACCCTGACAGTCATGTGGAGAAGGTAAACATTCGCACCACACCACACACATCACATAGTCTCACTGAATCTACCCCACCATTAACTGAGAAAACTACTCGTGTACCAACTCATTGGCTCAATGGTTTCTGGAATTCATAAACACCAATGCCCTGGATCAACATATCCACACACCCAATTAATAACTCCAAAAAAGAACAAACCGGCAAAAAGGACCCAGGTTTCCGAAGAGGTTTCCACTTCTAAAACAGTTTCAGTTTATTGAAATTGTAAAAACTTTCTTATTGCAAAACTTTCTTTAAGCGCTAAAATGAAATACACTTTTCATCGCTGTACCATAACGCAACTTCCTCAGAAGACAACTAAGGCAGTCAGCCTAATTCCTTACATTTAAAACATTCTTTAATTATTCAATTATACAATCTAGTCGTCATCAATTCCTTAAAGAAGACTGATACCCATAGTCTTTAAAAACAATGCGTAGATGTGTATATTTAAAATATTTTAAATATTTAAAAAGATGTATATTATAGAAATGTATAATATATATATATATTATACAAATAATATTATAATAATTCCTTTGCCCTTGTGGATCTTAAAATAAATCATAGAAAAGTATAAAATTATAACATTTATATTAGTTAAAGTTAATACTAGTAACAACTAAATGCCTATTTTATCAAGTAACATGAGTTCAAGTGACTTGACATCACTTTGGCAGGTCTGGGCTATTCTAGTAGGCCCTTTATAAAATGCTTACATTTACATTAAGGTAAACTGGGAGTGCACCTTAGAGTCGACCTGAACCTCTCTATTTACCCTTGGACACTTGTAAAATGCTACTAAAAAATATCCAAAATATCAAAAATATTTGGAATTAATGAAAAAGTGTATGTGTTATGAGTAACACTTATATTAGATTTGTGCTTCATATTAATAAGACTAGAATCCTATTTTAAAGGAGCTAGAATGCCTATTTCATTAAGGGAAACACAGTATAATATGTCAACAAAGCCAACTTCATGCTTCTTAAGACAGACATGGTGAACATCATGACACCCATTCAGATGGACAATACTGTTACAACTGCTGAATCCTACACAAATGTACTCTATAAGCACTTACATGATTGCATGGATCATGCTATCCCAAACAGAACCAAGACGCTATACTCCTAATTAAGAAAGCCAATCTGGTGGTCTCCTGCCATAAACAAACTGTACAACAGGAGGAAGACACTGTTGCAAAAGAGAGTACAATCCCATGCATGGAGGAGCTCCCTGGCCAGCCTCAGTAAGAAGGTGAGATCCCTTATAAGATCCTCCAAAGCTAGCTATGAAAACAAAACTGCCATTAATTCCAACAACAACCACAAAGCTTTCTATAGCTATGTCAAATATCTCGATGTCAACACCCAGATCTACTCTAAGTTACAGCACAAAGACACGAACATTACAGAACCAACTGATATTGCCAACATCCTGGCAGATAGGTTCAGTGCTACCTTTCCCCCTCTCACCCCCTAAAGGGCCCATATCTATAAAGGAAGAGTGCAGAGTCCCTGTGCTCACAACTACGCAGGTAAAAGCTGCACACTCTAAAGCCGATATCACAGCATCCATGGGACCAGACAACATCCCAGGCTGCATTTTACATGAACTTCAGAATGTACTAGCTCCACACCTACGCACCATGTTCAATAATAGCCTCACATCGGGCTTTGTGCCCTTTGAATGGTGCACAGCAACAGTTATCCCATTCCACAAAGGTGGCACCACAACTGACCATTGGACCTATTGCCCTATAGGCCTGACTAGCCTGGTCTGCAAGGCTATGGAGCACATCATCATGGATCTCAGTCACAGAGACATTAGGTACCTCCAAACCTTTGATCCCTCCCAGTTTGGTTTTGTTAAGGGCAGATCATGCCTCCTAAACCTGGTGGACTTCTTAGAGACAGTTACCAAGGCATTAGATGAGGGTAAGGAGGTCCACACAGCCTACCTAGATCTCTCAAAGGCTTTCAACACCATTCCTCATTCTGGTATTATCAACATAACCATCCGCCTGAACATTAACCCCTATGTCATGTGATGGTTTGCAAAGTGGTTCACGGACAGAACCCACACAGTGGGAGTTGCATACCCTAGGTCCGACTGTATACCAGTTACAAGTGGCGTCCCCCAGGGCTCAGTCCTAGGACCCCTCATGTTCAGTATATAATTCTCTAATGTACAGGCAAGCACAGGAGGACTTTGGCTGAAAAGGTTTGCAGATGACTGCAAACTAGGGGACATAATTGTTTTCCCAGCTGTTACAGACACCCTCCGGAAGGGTCGCACTGAGATGGATACCTGGTGTCAATATCATGGCCTGAAGCTGAATGCCAAAAAGTGCATAGTCATCCCCTTTAAATATAACTAATTACCCACGGACTACCACATAGGTGCAAGTCCCCTACATACAGAAAAGGTAATAAGGGATCTGGGAACCCCAGTAGATAGCAATCTCTCCTTTGATACCCATAATGACAAGGTGGTTAGAATATCCTTCTATGTGGCCCCCCAATCTCTAATGGGTTTGCATCCAGAACAAAGGAGGCCATTGTGCCTCTCTACTCATGACTTATTAGACCCATTAAAGGATACAACACCCCATTTGGGATGTACATTACAAGACAACTGCAACAGCTTGGAAGACCACAACAGTACCACACAAAGAGGATTACTGACCTCAAACAGATGACCTATGCAGCCCAACCTAAGAAATTCCAGCTGTACTCGGTTGCATACCGCATACTCACAGGTGATCTCTGCTTGACATACAAGGCCCATGTCCAACCCAGTATTGCTGGATATGCTCCACCTAAACAGAGGCCCTGAGAGCCACATGCTCTAGGGATATACACCTAACCACAATGTCCCGGATACTCCCAATGCTTTGGAACATGATTCCAATGTACATCAGGCAGGGCCCCTCACTAGCACTCTTCAAGGGAAACATTGACGTGTGGATGGGAGACAGACATGTACCCCGGGGATTACTGCAGTGGCTCTGCTGGACAGAGGCACAGGAAACTAACCTATGGGGGTGGCGAAAGCCAACACACTCTAGCTAGGCTTACAAATACCCTTGGTAAGACAGCTTAGTACCTACCTTTGCACTTATTACATGTCTTATGTGCATGGATAGTTAACTAGCTCTTCCATTTTACTTTGCTATCATGCTGATAAACTGTCGGGTGACTACAAGTCATATGTATTCTGTTATTGTGTATTGTAAATGCCGATAGACATAACCGTTTGCCTAACATAACAGTAATGCTATGTAACTTGTAATAAATATCTGCCTACAATACTGTACATTACACAGTTATTGGCACAATATCCCACAATGCAAATCATAATTGCACAGTGGGCCAACCTTCAACATGTTATTCTCAGTAATACACCCATACATATGGCTACTGTTACAATATGTCAACATATACTATCCCCTATTATAGCACATACTTTTTAGACCAGCCCTGCCACTGACAGTGGCTGGTGAGGAATATTTGTGTTCAAAGTCCTTATATAGCATCCCTTGTAGTGTATGTGGTGTTTGCCTTCTGACCTACAGCAGTACACACATAAATACTACAAGCATTACTATGCTCAACAATACATTGCTACAAGATAACTGTTTCCACTATATGGATTGCGTGCACTTTAAATATTACAGAACAGGTACTAAATACACAGACATACTGAGTGTTCTACATACCTTATTTGTAACCCGAGGTGTCGTTGACTATTGATTCAATCTTTTTTGGTTTGTGTTTCAATCTTCTTTGTAACGTTCTGCTGGTATATACGGATGGTTTGAATGTGTGATAAGCCATCCTTTTCTAGTTAAATATCGGTAACATGTGCTATCTTGACCACCAATTGGTGTTCTAAAGTAGTTAATTAGATGCACATCGGCTGTGCAGCTACTCCATTAGCCGATACCATGGCAACAGTGGTGTATAACTGAGTACTCCTTTTGGGTGTTGTCCATTTGCCTTACTTTTGAGGAAGATGGCCTGGATGTGTTGTTTGTGATGTATTTCAACAGCTTTATGGAGACAGACAGAGATATATTAGCTTCATGACTCCTGTGGATTGTGTGTAATGGCTAGACGATGTTGTTCTACATGTGAGTACAGCTGTTATATTTCAGAACATTGCTACTTATGCAGGGTTTGTTTGTATCTGATACTTCTGCAGATGTTTCAGTCTGGCAAGGATGTTTGGGCAGCTCAAGGCTGTATGGCTATGCATGAACTGTTATGTGGTTTACAGTGTGCTCACCAGACATCCTTGATATGGTGTACATGTGTATCATACTGTGCTGTTACTCAGTAATTGGTACCACTTCCCGGTGTACACACAAACCTCTGAAATGGGATTAGTGCAAACAAACCCTGTAACATCAGCAGCTGTTCCATTGTATAACAGCAACTATTTCACATAGGGCCATGTTAGTGTGTCTCTGACAAGGTATGTTAAGTCTTCTGCAGATGTACAGTGAGTGAATGATTTGTGATGTTATTACAGTTTGTATTGTAATTTGTTTGGGTGTGGGGCTGATGGTGGGTGTGTATAGCAGATGCAGGTGTGTAGGAGCTGCTTTTATACATAATCAATATGTGCGTGAGGGTTCCTTCCCTATTTGAACACCTATCCTTTAGTGGACTAATACTATGGTAATTGCTGGCTGATTCATTAAGGCACTGTTAAGTGGTTTCTGTAGAGCATGCAGGTGATGTTAGTCCTTGAATCCTTTCGGCAATACATCGGAATGTAATAAAGTGTTGCTACATGAAAGCTGTGTATTTCTGTCATAGGTATTTGCAGTCTTTGTAGTTGTGTTGGTGACTGATCCTCTTTGGCTAGGGTTGCCACCTTTTCATATGGCCATAGTGGGACATTTTCGGGACACACATCAGACTTTACAAGCTGACACAATCCCATGGTCAGTACAAGGGATAGAACTTTCCTTTCTTGTCTAAATATAAGCTTATTCTTGTAGCAAATTAGTTGCTTATCCTGTTTCTTGTAACATGTAGGTATTTTAGATACAGAAAGAACTATTGTATGCAACTATTAAATTACATATGGGACATAATTATGTCCTACAATCTCAGGACATTTGCCACATTTAATATATTTGGTCAGTACACAACCGCCCAAAGAGGGACTGTCCCTCGCAAAGTGGGACAGGTGGTAACCCAATCATTGGCTCATGTCCATAGCACATATTTGTAATAGTGTATAGGCATATACTCTCCATTCCTTTGTTCATAAAGGTTGGTCGTGGTGGAATGTGTGATTGCTATGGTCCATGTTATACTCACATATGAACACTTCAACTGCTGTATACAGGATACCTACAGAATCTCAAAGCCACAGAGTTCCTATGCTCACAGTACCGGGCCCAGACTCCCATACCCCACACTACTGGCAGTGACAGTAACTCGCGAAAGTAACACAAATATGGAACACACACACACACACACACACACACACACACACACACACACACACACACACACACACACACTGCTACCCACCACATCCAAACAAACCATCCTACACTACGTATGAGTAGGTGGGCAAGCCCCCTTACACCCCCCATGTGGGTGTCTGCACCCCCATACCCCCTACTTTAATATTCTACCTCCTAGATCGTACAAACAAATGCACAAAGCTAATCCACACCCACACATTACAGTCCCCCAAAAACACACACCACACTCAGAACATGCACTCTTACACACACTACAGCCCTCAGAAACATACTTACACACAGTAACCTACCTGAACTGCATCACCAGAAGCACTGACTAACTGTCCCTTAACATTGTGGTTTTAAACCTCACACATTTGGTGTTTCAGTACTGTGTTCTTTCAGACTTTAAGCCTCGTGATTACGCTCGTTGGTATGTCAAGCAGTCGGTATGTGGTAGGTATCCCATTTATATGTACCTCCATGGTTATGTAGATGTTGTGAACCTATCTATATATCTACATATATATATATGTATATCCCCATATATTGACATATACCTCTCTCTCTCCCTATCTCTATATATATTGATGTATATATATATATATATATATATATATATATATATATACATGTGTGTGTGTAAAACATACACCTTTCATTGGGTACATGCCGGTTTGTCCTATTTCCACACATTCCTACCTTTTGTGTTTTATCCTGTCAGTATACACAACTGCCATTGGTAAATCTCAGGTAGCTTAGTGGTATGTTATTGTGAAGTTTGTGTACATGGTTGCATGTTCTAATCCTGGCAGTGGTATTTTACCTCTCAGAGCAGGCACTGGTATTGCAAGGGTGATTAATGCACAATTCAGCAGTTGTGTGTTCCACATGTTTATTATTCTGTGGAATACTACCTACATATGCAAACTGTGTTTAAGGTATACTATGTAACATGTAAACATCTGAAAAGATTCCTGTCACGGATACTCCCCATTACTTGGAACTACATCCCTGATTACATTATACAAAACCCCTCACTAACACTCCAGGGAATCCTTGCAGAGTGGGTGAGGAACAGTGGATACACCTCAGGGATTCCACAATTGGCTCTGCTCCACAGAGGGACAGTTAGTTAGGGGTGGCGACAGCAGACACTTTTTGCCTATGCTTATGAGTGGCCTTGGGCAGTTAGGCATGTACCTACCTATGTATCTATGATCCTCTACGTACAGTATGGACACATGCTGATAGCTTAATATACTGTTCAGGTATTGACTTACCTTGTGCCAATGGCAGTTGTGTGTACAATAGTTGAGGACTACCTATGGAGGATGCACACAGTAGACCACCTATATATGACAATTTACAGGTGGTCGTGTGTGTGTGCCATCCATGTTTGCTGTGTATGCAGGTGGAGAAGGGTGTCAGTCCATGAGTGCCTACACTGTCAGTGTGTGTGCTATACGTTCCCTCTTTGCCAAGGCATGGCCATACTTGGCATGCCTCCGTCTGCCTACTGGGGCTAGCACAGGGTGTTTGTAGTCTGAGTCCCTCTGTGCCTGTGGGTCTCTTGGCTGTGAGGGCCTTCACCATTCTGTCCCTGCTGCAACTGTTTCTGCAGGATCATATTGTGTAGCATGGCACATACTATGAAGATGTGGGCACACGTGCCTGGAGAGTACTGCAAGGCTCCACCAGATATGTCCAAGCAATGGAACCGTGATTTCAGCATGCCAAATATGCGCTCTATGATGATTCTGGTTTATGCATGTGCCTCATTATGGCATTCTTGTGTGGCTGTGTGTGCATTTCTGATGGGAGTCATCATCCACAGTTCCAGTGCATAGCCAGCATCCCTCACCAGGTGGCCATAGGGGATGTCTCCCCTGGCAAATACCTGATACAGCTGTGAGGCATGCCAGATGTGGGAATCGTGATAGCTTCCAGGGCTGCCAGCACACACATCCATGATAATGCGTGGGCATTGCACATGACCTGGCAGTTGATGGAGGAGTATCCCTTGTGGTTTATGTAGTGCCTACCCTGCTCACCGGGTGGTGACTTGATGTGTATGTGCGTGCAGTCTATTGCACCCAGTACCTCCGGGTAGTCTGCCACACAGTGGAAGAGAAGTATATTGCTGGCCAACTCCTCCTGCATTTGGGGGAAGTATATGTGCTCATTGGCATGTTGTAACATGGCATCCAGGAACTGGTGGAGTACCCTGGATGCTGATGTCTGTGAGATCCCCATGATATCCCTAATTGGCCTTTGGAAGGTACCTGTGGCTAGTATTCTCAAGCTTACACATACCTTTGTGTCCACTGGGATGGGTTCTCCTCTGTTACTTCTGGCTCTGAGGCATGGCTAACACAGCTCAAGTTGCTGTATGGTGTCCCTGTCCACCCTGTAATGCTCTACTATCTCCATAGGTTCATAGGTTCATAGGTTTATACTAGGCTATCTGCCCTGGGGCATTTATAAGCCTAGCCCGATTGTGTTTGGCTTACGCCACCTCTTGATTTGAGTATACTGTGCCCTTTTTAAAGTTTAGTTTACTGTGCCTCTGTCTAATAGTGACACGGAAGTAATCCCCGGGACAAACCTACAATCCCCCATCCACTCATCAAGTTTCTTCTTGAAGAGAGTCAGTGAGGTGCTCTGCCTAACATGAATTGGAATTCTATTCCAGAGCGAAGGGAGCCTCTGGGTTATGAATCTGTCCCTCCAGAATGTTCTATTTATTTCTGTGCTGAGGTTCAAGTCCCTCGAGTGTGTGGCTCTAAGGGATTTAGATTTACTGAGGTGGAGCATTTCCATTAATTCTGGGTTGGACATAGCTTTATATGTCAGGCATAGATCGCCTTGAGGTAGGCGGTATGCAACTGAGTAGAGCTGGAGTTTTTTTAACCGAGCAGCATATGTCATCTGTTTGAGTCCCTTGATCCTCCTGGTGAGGTACTTTTGGGGTCTTTCTAATTGCTGCAGGTGTCGGGTAAGGTGCATCCCAAAGGGGGCATTGTATTCTATGATGGGCCTGATGAGGGATGAATAAAGGGGCACGATTACCTCTCTTGATCTAGATGTGAATCCTTTCATGATGAGGTGGGCTATGTAGAAGGTCTTTCTAACCACTTTGGCAATGTGGTTGTCAAAGGAGAGATTGCTATCAACTTGAGTCCCCAGATCCCTAATTACTTTCTCTGTACTTAATGGGTTACCACCTATGTGGTAATTTGTGGGCACATTGTTTTTGCTAAAGGGTATGACTATACACTTTTTGGCATTTAGCTTTAGACCATGGCTCTGGCACCAGTTATCCATCTCTGTGAGACCTTTTTGAAGGATGTTTGTGTCAGCTGGAGAGTCGATTATGGCGCCCAGTTTGCAGTCATCTGCATGATCCAGATCATGTAGCCCCTGGTAGGTTATCCTGGGTCTGAACACTCTTCTCCTCCAGTGCCTGAGATGGTTGTCAGCATCATCCTCCACATCACTGTCAGTCTCCAACACATGCTGGTGAATCAAACTATGGCAGCCCCTAACATGTACATATTAAACGTTCCCCATCTGTATACACCAATGGTGCAGAGTGTCTGGGAATACACAAGTGTGTGTGTGTGTGCGGCTTTCACACTTTATACTATTGTGCAATGGATGATGCTGGTGCAATTGGGTGTGTACGTGCAATTCCAGCTGTGGTGTATCTTAATTATTGGTTTTACAGCAGGTGCTACTATTGTGGGGCCTTTGGTGTTGACTTATGCTTGGCTGCCGTGATTCATCTGTTGCCCTTTACTTCACTTTTCAACCCGATTCCCCTCCCATTGTCAGGCATGCATCCAACTGCTGGATTTCTTGTTTTGTACTTTCACAACCCAGGATTAAGTTGGGAAATGTGTTATGTAGCTGATCTACTGTAAGTTTGCTTTGTTCTGCTGTAACAGTTCTCGTTTCTTTGCTGTATGGCACCAGCCCTTTCCTGTTCTGCAGGTAGCTGCTAGCAGCCTTGTTAGCTGTTGTCAGTGGCCCACTGTGAGTTCCTAGGTGTTAATTACTCATTTGTACTCCAATTAGCATGCTGCAGCATTTCCTTATTGTCTTCCTGTATCCTTCCTGTATCAGCTGTGGTGCGCGCCGCACACAGCCATTTACCGGGTTTCGAGTGCGTTTTCATCCACGTTCACATGCACTTTCAGTTACCTTGTATACTCTCAGCTAAGCAAAGCTATGGCTACTTCCACACCCCTATCCTGCAGCTTTGCTTAGCAACAGGCAACCCAGATTAGCAATGATCCAATGTGCTTACAGCTACGGTGGCACACCCCTCTCTTGATGTCATGTTTACCTCCAGGCCACTCCTCTGTGTTGTACCGCTATGCCGTGTGGTAAATCCTTATGCCAGTGGGGCATTTGCGATTCAGTATTACTTGACTCATTTGCATGGCATTGACCACTAATTCCTAGTTACCACGCAGAACACTGTCACAGATCCTTAGCAACCCTTGTGCCATGGTTGTGGTGTAGCATGCGTGCCATTGACTATTATCGGGAATTCATGAATTGTGTTACATTGCAGTTTTATGACATCTAAACATATTTTCCTTGTGATCCTGTTTGCACACCGATGCACTGCGGTTTTACTTTGCGTTAGTGTGGCCATGACATTAAATGTTATTTTTTATGTGTTGTGCATGTTTTTTTATGCCATTGGCTATATATTTAGCCATTGGCATATATTAACATTATAATACATAAGTTTGGTCCGCTTTCATGGCTTTAATTTTATGTTTGAAAAAATGTAAACTGTTTTTTTGGTTTACATTTCTTCATGCTTACGCTACGCCTGCACCACTTCATGAATCACTACATACCTTCATTTGCATGCTACACTGCTGCACATGGGTTAATTAGCATACATGCACCAGGAGCTGCGCAGCTCTGGTGTACGCTGGTAGTGCACATGGAAACAGCTCGTGCCTGAATAGATCGGCGGCCATATTTGGCGCTAGATCACCGACGCTACTCCGGCGCCTGGCGCAAGCTTCATGGATCCCGGGGATCATCTTTTATAGACTTAGAAGTATGTGTGGAAAATATTCATATTGTTTAATTTTAAACCAGCCTATTCACGGTAAACAATATAAACAGGGCTGTAGAAGTCTATTTTAGAACAGGAAGTACCCACCCCAACACACTACTACTGATTAGATCAAACTAAATCCTAGTTAAGGAAAACACTACCTATCTATTTGCAACCCACATTCCAAGATCAGGTATTAGGAAAAGCATAACATATACATAAAAACATATACATAATAACTTTTAAGAAAAATCGCTTTTGGCTAACTAACGTGATAAAGCCTTCATCAGGTCTGTGACAAGAACTAAAATCAAGAAAAAACACATAACTATATTACCATAAACATAATCAAACTAGAACACTATAAATATAAAACTACATCTGTCTAATATTATCTAGTAAATAGCCATCCATGTGTATTAGAGTGCATGAAAAACTAAGTTATTAACTGCAAGTTTATACAATGAAAACTAGTAGCAAAACACAGAAAAAATATAGAAAACAGTGGATGAAGTAAACTAGTAATGTATAAAGGCATGCAGGTGTATGCTTGGGCATCAATAGGGAATTATACCAGTACAACATGGTAATGTTCTTGTTGAACAACAACAACCAATACTACATGGTAATAACGGCATGAAAAAATGAGTGTTTTGAATTTACCATTTAAACTTCTGGTGTGATGCAATAAATCTAATCAAAGCAGAACCGAGGTTAAAGTAACTAAACATATATATATATATATATATATATATATATATATATATATTTATATACACATTCTACACATCATTTTATTATTATTTAGTATATTCTTAGTACATAAAAATGTTCCTCAAAAAATTCCCTAAAAAACCTTTACAGATTGTGTGACAGCTTATGTAAATTCAACATACACTTAATAGAGCAATAGTAGTTAAGTCCTGGTTTTCTGAATGAATTTAATTTCAACTGCCAGCATAATTCTTTTTTCTCCAATACACCATGGATGCCAACCTCAAGTTCATCCATCTCCACACAGTCCAGAATGATAAATTTAAAACCAGAATGTCTGGGGTGTACTAATAATTGTTTGGGTAAGGTGTTCCTCTGGCATTTATATCTGATGTCAGAAAGAAGATCTGAAATCATCCTTTTCACTTTATTCATAGTCTTACCCACATAAAATGCAGGGCAGGCATTACACATGGCCCTATATACAACTTTTTTCGGTATTACAGTTACCGCCTGCTGAAGATTTCATGATCATTTTAAGATTAGGCACTCAAATAAATCACACTTTATCAATTATTCACAGAAAGTGCAGTTAGGTGGCCCACAGATTTTAGTGCTTGTGTCATCCTGGTGTTCCTTATTTTTTTTTCTTTTCCACATAGCTACATATGCTTCTGTTCTTTTTATATACAAAAGTAGGGTGATCTCCTAAAACCCTTAAAAACTGCTGATTGTCAGTGAGGATGGCCCAGTTCTCCTTAATAATGGCTGTGAAGTCCCTGCTTTGAGCCAATGATCAAGGAGTCTCAATCCTAACCATGGACACTGGTGATGGATGTTCACTTAGAACAGAAATAGATACATACAGTATTTCCAGATGCAGCTCTCTGCACCAAGCACAATTTCCCTTAAGAGCATACAGGGAGTACACTGAGTCCTGGAGCTAGGCCCCCCCGCTCTCTCTTTCTCTCCAGGCCCCCAAATAAGACTCCCCACTGACACAGCTGTAGAGCTGAGTCCTCAGCTGAGGGTTCCAAACCAAGTTCTCCACCATCCTCTCTGTAAAACCAATGCTCTGTGTCCCTGCTCCAAGTAGCTGACACACACTGTTTGAGATTTGATTTTAATACACACACACACACACACACACACACACACACACACACACACACACACACACACACACACACACACCTGGGAAAAACTGGCACAGATTTACCAGCTATGCCCCTTCTCTGCCCATATTATAAACTAGATTCACTGCCACCAGCCAGCCTATCCAATTATATTGAGTGAAATTAATACTAACCAAGCACCAAGGCTTTCAGGAGCAGCCACAGTGTCACCAAATAAATTTAAGTACTCTTAAAGTTTAAAATCCTCTATATAAGACCAGCCACAATGAAAAGTTCAAATATATTTAATAATAAATAATAAAAGACCATGAAAATACTAAATAACTTTTTACAATAAACACCAGAGTTCAATCACTGAAAATATTAAAAATAACACAGATGGAAAGATTCACGCAGATAAAGAAAAACAATACTTAAATAAACTCACTATATTTTCCTGATTGATCTAAAGAGTTACTCTTTCCTGGTTACTTATTAAAGCAAGGCAAGATGTAGTGGGTGAGTGATCCCTCTTTGTCAGGTTTCAAAAACAGATTGTCCTGAGACTTCTGCCGCATCTAATATTGAAAATCCTTTAAGTGCTGGATTACAGAATGACATCATATACATCTGGTCATCTGACTTCTGGTTCCCACACTACCTCCCTTTACTAGAAACTGAACCAGAATTTAGCATGTGTTACCATACACACAGATAGAGCTTTGCTGAGATGTGTTATAGCATCTGTGAAGCTATAAAGCCATTTCAAAACTTCCACCCTTCCAGGGTAGCAATTATTTCACCCTTAAGGACAATACAGTAGGATTCCTAGTCCTGGTTTTCACATAAATTACATCTCTGGCTGCAACCAGAATTGTAAAATGCAATCTTCGTGGCCTAAATCAGGTAATTTAATTTCAGACTATTTTTCAAAGTTAGCTGGACTGAGATTAACTTCTCTTCCAGTATTCTCTGTAACAATATATTCATTTCAACAGTTACAGTACAGTCTGACATATAGGTGTACTACTTTTCTGTAGAGCAGGATGCACTGTTGGTACATTTTTTATACAAGCAGCTTTACAAATACATTTTCAATACAAGCATATTTACAAATCAATTTGATATACAAATGGCATATAATTCTTTACAAAACTCCAGTTAGCTATGCTAGCATATGTTACATATCTAATGCCCTACTTCTCCTGGCATAGCTAGCAATACCTCACATCTCACATCATCACAATGGCTTTAATTGTACCGAAATCCCAGCTATAAGTTAGAATGCAACTCTTACTTTTCTCTTATTTTGGGTTAAGGTGTTGTCATTGCATGATTCTAACAAAAGGCCTCCACATGGTGTCATTGTTAGTTTTAGAATCTCTAATGGAATCCAGGATCATATGTAACATATTTATTTCATATACTGCGGTTAAGAAATAATTTTCAAGATCATTCATATTTTTGTGAAAAGGGGCCAAATCTGTGGTAATTAGTACTTATCTGTAGCCTTGTGATTTTATTACATTGTGCTTAATTTTTACTATATGCATACTATCTCTGTGAAGTAAGTAGTCCACTCTTCTTGCTTTCCTGTATAAGTTACTAATTAATTTTCTGCTGTCTCTGTTAATACAATACTGACAGTCATGTCGCATAATTGCACTGACTCCGAGCTGATGGAAGTGGTAAATTTCAGGAAGGAGGGGAAGTTATTGCTATAATGGATTAACTCAGTTAGTTTACACATCTCACCTTGCCAGACTATGAATACATCATCAATAAAGCAAAGGTATCTAGTCATAAAACTCATGTATTCACTTTGCTGTACAAATTCCTCCTTCTATTTGCCTAAGGCTACATTGGCCAGGCTAGAGGCCATAGCCACACCCATCACTATCTCCCTTGTCTTTTTGTAAGCTTGGCCATTGGAACTGAAAACATTGTAACTCAACAACAAGTTTATTAGCCTTCCTATGTGCTCAGTCTGCCCCTGTGTAATACTGTTATTTCTACTATAGGCCTCTGTAGCTGCTTCAGTACAGTGCATGTGTGGTAACACAGTGTATAGGGCGCCAACATCAATAGTTACCAAAATGCTTTGTTCATTCACATGCACCTCTTTTATTTTTCTTAAAAAATCAAGTGAATCTAAAATAAAAGATGAGCTCTTTTCAGCAAGAGGGTGAAGAATAAAATTTAAGAATATGGAAGTGGCCTCTGACATGGAACCTCCACTTGCAATAACAGGTCTGTAAGGTGGGTGAGGAGTGTTCAAATACTCAAAAAAAGTTTTCATTAATAAGTTCTTCATCAAGCATTGTGGTTAGCTTATGCTTCCATTCTATATATACAGTTTTAACCTCATCAAAGGAATGTTTAGAATAAAACTCAGGTGTGTTCAATATGGTCTCTATTTTCATTATATAACTGTCAGTATCTGTAACAAGTATTCCCCCCACCCTTCTCAGCCTTCAAAACACATCTAGCTCTATCATTGCTTAAATTCTTAAGTGCTAATATCTCATCCTTTAAAATATTATAAAACTTACATTTTGGTCATTTCTTTAGAGCTTTCTTATGTTGAGCTTGCATTTTTCTGAAAGGTTGCAAGTGTGGGATGCAGGTGGGGGGGCAACGACTATTGGGTCTTTTAATTTTTTTGATGGGTTTATCTTCCTCCATGTTGTTTTTCTCATGAAGTTTCAAATTCAACTTTCTCACATACATTTTTAAATCAGTGAAGGTCTGTGTCTCATTGCTCCTTCCCTGAGCTATAACTATAAGTCCTCTGTTAAGCACTTTTTCTTCAAGTGCTGTCAGTGACTTCTTCAAATGATTCCACATCCTGAGGGCTAATTCTGTCTCCATGCTCACAGCCCTGATGGGTAGAAGTTAATTTTCTCCCAGGTACCTCAACTCTCTTGCCCCTGTCCACTGCTTCCTCCTCCAGTTGTTCTGGTCTTCCCACCTTGGTTTCAGACAGTAATTTACTTCTTCTTTCTGGAACCTCAGTGGGCTGTATCTCTGGTGGTAGTTGTAATTGTTTTGATGATAATTCCTGTAAATGTGTACTGGGCTCTGGTGATATGAGACCTGGGAGTTGTGACCAGGTAGGATTTTGGTGTTCTCTCATGTCCATCTGTGGGGTCTGAGGGTTATTGGATGCCATTGGTTAGTCCTCCATTTGCCTGTCCCTCATTTGTCTGTCTGATCCTGTAGGTGTGCTTACATTGTGAAAAACCTGGTCATTCATAACACCCACTTTACCAGCTTGAACATTCAGATTGTTGTTGTCAATATTATTGTAAATGTAATTACTGTTGGAATTTCTGGCATCATAATTATTGTTATTGGAATTATTGGTGATATTTGCAGGTGTCTGTGTTACCTTGTTGATGACTCTCCCTGTTAAAATATCTCCTGTAGTTCTGCCATCCATTTTCAACACAAGTAGTGTTCCGAACATTACCCAGGTTTCATGATTTTTGGAAATTATTGTGACTGAGCTCATAAGCATGATAGTGTGGCATCTGTTACATCCATTACATGGTCTTTTGAAATCCTTGCTACAGTGGGTCTAGAGCAGTGCCATAGTATTAAATGGATGTTATATGACCTGACTGTACTAAGCAGATTACCTCCGGTGAGGAGGTGAGGAGAGGCAGACCCCCTCTCATTAGACCCGCACATGGCCCTTGGACATCAGTGTCTGGGCTGAAACATGCAAGCACATCTGTTACTCATCACTGAACTATGATCCCAGCAGTCATTTCCACACTGTCTCATTACAGTCATGGTCCTATCCACACTGTGTCCCAAAATGCTAGCATCATCACATCCAACTCCTTGGTAGACCATGGTAGGTCAAGTGTTTCCAAATGTGGCAGGGGCAGCCAGGACCACAATGTGAGCTGTCAGAATGGGCACCCTAGACTGCATTAGAGTAAAACTGACAGTTGATCCAATGTGTGTCCTGTTGTGCCATTCTGCCCCTTGTAGCAAATATATTCACTGTGCTGATCACTGATTAATAATCCATAGGTAGTTTTTCACATGTCTGAGGGTTTTTCTGACTATTTATCTAACCTAGGTGACTAGCTTCAAATTGTGATATGTAGTACTTATTTGTCATTGGTATATGTTAGTACAGATATTGAGGACAGTAATGCTATATGTGATAGCATGCGTTCATGTTTGCATCACTTGCTAGTGGACATATACCAGATATTTACATGGTTAACAGAATGTCATCTTTATCATCTAGCATTGATTGCTACATTACACATTTTCTTGTTGTCTGCCATTCCTGCATGCCCAAGTTTGCCTCTGTAATCATACCCATATCACTTCTGGCATTTTAATATGGTTCTGCACATGCTTTACCCTCAGTACTCACTGCATTTCTGTGTCCATTTCCATTTTTAATTCTCATGCTAATATGTATTTCCCATGTATGACTTGTCATACCTCATAAATTCTGCACACACTCACACACACACACACACACACACACACACACACACACACACACACACACACACACATGCTGTATTTCCAACATTGATGCATGTTCCACGTCTGTTGTGTAGTAACTGTTACTGACGCTGTGCATGTTAGCACATATTATTACCTGAAACTGAGTCATGTTTGCAGCAATAACCTATGCATTGCATTGCATGTGATGCTTGTTCTAATTTAGTATTCTTTTTGCCAGTCCTTGGAATGTTTATAATTACTTGTGCTGCTGTGCTGTAATGCAGTGTTACACATCACACAATATTATGTGTGATGCATCTGTTTTGGGGTATGTTTGTGCTGGTACATTCCTATACACTTCATGGGCCTAGATTTGTTTGTGTTAGGGCTGGTTTACAGGTAACTTTACATGCTAGTTATCTGTATGATGATATCCTACCTGTCCATAGACACCTCTGTGCAACATATGTTACTGTGTGGTCCTCTTTGGTGATGTACCTTGCAGACAGACTTCCTGCATTTATTTGTCTCCTGAGTGTTGTGTCTATGTTCTTGCTGATATACATTATGCTTCTGTTATGTATAGTGTTTAATGCTGACAACTAATGGTGTCTTTCCATTATTCCTTCTCTGTGCTGCTATTGTGTAGCAACACATGAACATCACTGTTTAGTCTGAATACATTTGTATGTGTGGCTTTTCATGACTCAGAGGTGTGTGACAGACACTGCCGTGTTACCTAAAAAGGATATATGGCCACATCCTCTGTCACCCATGTCTATTTTTTTCTCACCCCGTGTCCTTCTGTATATCCTGTGAAAACTGATATGTCATCATCAGACACCTGGGGTTCTTAAGGTAGGTCACCCACACCTGTGGCTGGCAAATCACCATGTTTTGCTATCATGTAGTGTAGCAAGGCACACAAGGTAACCATCTGTGATCTCTTTTTTGGTGCATATTATAGTGCACCCCTGGACGTGTCCAGTCATTTGAATCTTAATTTCAGCACACCAAATACATGTACAATGGTGTTTCATGTCACAGAGTGTGATCTGTTGTATACATCCTCTGCAGGTATTGATGGGGCTGTGTATGTTGTTATTATCCAAGGCACCAGTGAATAACCATGGTCACCTGTTTGTGGGAAGAAGATAACACATATGTTGTCCTCATGATTAATGTTGACAGGTGTGGATTATGATTATGTCATAGCTGTGGTCCCATACTTATCGATTAGTAATCCCTTAGGTATTTCACCTGGAAAGCTGCCCTCAGACCACTTTCCCTCCATATTGCAACAACATGCACACTACTGAGGTGTGTTGTCATGATATTGTTAAAGAGGTCATCTGCTGAGCACACCACCTGACAAGTGATGGCCACCCCTTTCTATTGATATACCATTCAGCATCAGGAACAGCGTCAGTTTTAATTGGGGCATGAGTGCAGTCTACTGCAATGAGGAGACTGGAGAAGTTGGCTATGGCATAGGACTGCTGCATGGCAGTACTGTACTCCATGACTGTTGTTGGGAAGTGGGTGCATTCATCCACCTTATTCCACATTGTTGTCAAGAAATGTGAGAGAATGTGACTGGCAGCTATCTGTGACACTCCTACATTGTCTCACTTATGCCACTGAAATGTCCCAGAGGCCAATATACATAGATTCAGGCACACATTTGTTTCAATCAGTATCGGATTACCATGCAGACTACAAACAAACATGTGGGGTGCACATGTCCTACACACAGGATGCACCAGTTCACTGTCTAATTTGTATCTATCTATTATTTCTAGTCAGAGGACTGGCTTAACTGCAGCCATGCCCAGCTCTTAGACAGCTGCTTCTGGCAGATCATCCTCTAGTATGGCTTGCAGTACCCCAGCATGATGTAGTTCATTAAATGCAAGTTGCTGTTTTTAAGTAAGGTTTGCAGACTCTGAAGGATTCCCTATGAATTTGAGGAATAAAGTGGCATTAAATTAAAGCACATGTGGCCTCCTCTGAGTGCTTTCATAAAGTTGTTGGTGAAGTAATTTGTCACATTTAAGCTTCATTGGGCATGTTTGCTGTGTTTTGAAATTTGGCTGGCATGCCCAGAGTCTGTAATTATCCTATGCTGAATAAATAATTACCTAGTTTTGTTTTAGCTCACATTCTGGGATCACATCCGTCACTGGTGCGCTGACATCTTCTTTGAGTGTGCTGTGATATCAGCAACTTTCTTTTGGAATCTGACCCACTCAAAACACAATTTTACATATATATATATATATATATATATATATATATATATATATATATATATACATACATATATACATACATATATACATACATATATATATATATATATATATATATATATATATATATATATATAGGTGCAAGGCATTAGGTTGAATGGACACTTCCCCAACACCCAGAAGCTCAACACTATTTGGTTGACATAGAACATGTGTACAAAATCAACAATACATGGGCCCCAGGTAGGGGAACATTTCCTTTCCCCAGGGATTGTGCAATCTCGTAGTTAGTATATATAATTAGCAAGGTATGTGGGAGGCATGGGGGGGGGGCTTCCCCCTGCAAGAACACTTGCCATTCTATGAATCCGCTCCATGGTGATCCCCAGAGCATACGCAAAATGTGTCAATATTGGTGATTTTGATGTTATAACACTGATTTCCTAGGTGTCAAGGCAGTGTCAATTCCCTACACCCATAGATAGATAGACAGATAGACTGATAGATAGATAGATAGATAGATAGATAGATATACAGACAGATAGATAGACAGATAGATAGGTCTACTGATTTTCACCGAACTACCCAAACATCAACTTTTACAACATTGAGCAGAAAACACTGACATGGCAAAAGTTGATACACTACTATACATGCACTGAGCAACAGCCTTCAAGCATGAAAAATTAAAACACAAGAATACAACAAAAAAGTTTTTATAAGGGGGGTTCAAGCCTCCCGCATTCCATCACACCCCTTAATAATTATATACACTAACTCTGATATTGTACAATTTCGGGAAAAGGGCATGTTCCTCTCACACACCTGCTTAGACAATCAAATTTTGTTGTTTAAACAGATGTTGACCAGCTATACAGTTGATAATATTCAGTTCCCTATACATATATATATATATATATATATATATATATATATATATATATATTTATACACACACATATATATATATATATATATATATATATATATATATATTATATAGGAAGTAAAACCAACACAGTCACCACGGCCAGGGTTCTTTCAAGAAATAGTAAAGTCCGACTTCAAACAAACTATTCTTCAATAAAAGAATAAAAACCAAGATAACCAAGTAGATAAAATCACATCAGACAAGTGCTTTTGGATCTTATTGATCCTTCTTTATATCTATTTAAGAGACAACATGCGAACGTATAAAACTATGTATTCATCCAATCAACATGCTGTTCACAACCAGCTCCCTCTTCCATCACAAATCATTGTAGAGAAGGTAACAGCCAATCAGAGACATCTCTTCAGCCTGCACCTTTTAGGGCTGGTTTCAATGGATAATTCATATTCAGCCCTGGGAATTTGTGGGCCTGCAACTTTCCTATCCATTGCATTTCCTTTAATTCAGTGATGTTATCCATATCACCGCCTACAGATGTCATTACTATGATCTGTGGCACTCTGAAATGAAAACTATGTCCTACATTGTCACGAATATATTTCACCAAGGGGTTCTTATAATCAGCCAGTCTCACATCACTTATATGTTTTGAGACCCTTTCTTTTAATTGCCTGGTTGTCTTCCCAGTACAATGCAGTACTTTAGTGGGAGCCCTTCTGATATTTCTTTTGTCTATATATATATATATATATATATATATATATATATATATATATATATATATAAAATACTTTGAGCAGTTTAAGACAATGCAATACAAAAAAGTTCAGAAATTATAAATAAGGAACTTTTCTCAAATGTTGAAAAGCAAACTGCAGAAAGAAGATTGGTATACATTAAATGTGTTGTCAACAAGAGGTAGCTAAAAACAATGGCTAGCCTGTTTCTGTCCACAAAAGGGCAACTGTTAACATACCACAACTTCAGATAAAGACCCAGCATGTATAAAACTGCAGTAGCTGAGAAGCACTGGACTCGGCACAAAAAACAAGATGCAAAACCTACAAATGGACACTTTAATGTAACATTGTAACCTAATTCACAGACCCATCTACTCTATGATGAAGAGGAGCAGAGATTTGACTATGGTTTAGATGCATCATGCTAATTTAGTAGCCCAAACTCTGAGAGACAGCTGGCAAGGAAGAGGAAAAGGTGATGAGACATCTATCGACTTCTTCCTGAGGGAAAGGAATGATGTGTATGTCAATTCTCTAGCTGAGTGTAGAGCAGCTACTTTGCTCCTGAGAAGAATTACCCCAAAAATGTTGTTTTAGATCAATCATGGACTGCTACCCCCAACCCAAGAATTGCACCAAGCAACAATTCACAGTTTAGTTGGTTACAAACCCGTCTTACACTGCCCCTTGTAGATTACAAAACAGGGGATCCACAGCCACGGATGTGCACTTTTCTACTGTGTCTTTAGCAGCCTGGTGGAAATGGGCATCCTGAGACAATACAGCAATTGTCTCATGTTTACTAACAACAACCTCATTTTTAAGCAGACTGACACAGCATGCAAAAGATGTAATTACACTATGCCTTTGGAGGCAAAGCACTCACATACAGACACTGATTTCTCCAAACAGGTTGCCAGTAACACACATGCTACACCTACTATGGATCAGACACATAAACTCACATATGCTGAGGATCTTAAATACAATCTACCCAAACATCAATGGCCTCCCATATGCTGCCCTCAGCAACCTCCCAAACAATCGACAAAGACAACACTCCTCAGGATTCATACAACCACATCTCACAATGTCTCAGACTTTAAGCCCTTAAAGTGCACAACCAAACAACCCAATATATTGGTCATTTGAGACTCTGTTGTGAGATACACTGATGCCCTACATACCAGGCTGAGCAGAGAGGCCATCAGTGTCAGTTAGCACTCAGGTGGTAACGATCTGCCAGATAACACACACACTCAGGACATTAAACCACAAGTACCACTATAACTCTGTCATAGTCCATGTGGACATTAATGACTTAAGATGTACTTCCCTAGACTATACAAAGACAGACATGATAGAACTTTCAGATTATATGTTCCAGGCAAGTATGAGCCTAGCACTGAGCAGCATTCTACTTTCTCCAAGGGTGATACCGCAATATAAACCGAAGATGATTAATTTTAACAATTGTGTTAGTTACAGACATCATTCTAAGGGGGGGTTTGGTAAGACATAACTGACAGATCACACTGCTTTGCCAGGGTGATTTGCACCTGTCCTCGCTAGGCTTCTGGATATTGGCCAAAACATTCTCCACTTGTTTAGTGCCTTTTTAGGCAATGCCAACCTTATAAACATTCTGACAGAATAAACTGTACTCAAAATAAACTAAAGATGTTACTGCTCAATGCTAGGAGTCTCAAAAAGAAGCTCTACTCTGAAAGCACTTCTCACCCCTGAAAATTTTCACATCTGTGTAGTTACTGACACATGGTTTAAAGCCAGGGAAGGCACCCCAGTAAAATAAAGCTATAATGTCTTCCACCCATTTAGACCAGTTAGTGTACAAAAAGGGACAAGAGGTGGATGTGTATCAATATACATAAAAAGTAAGCATACCTCAGGACTGGTCAAATGATATCACATGCTTGAACTATTTCATGACCAACTAACCTTAGATAAAGTCCCATATTATGTTATATCTTTGCTAGGTATAGATCCCCATCTATGACCCAGGATAACTGTTCCACATACTTGAATGTACTGGAGTCACTCACAATTCAGCCCAAGACCATATTCATGGGTGATTCCAACTATCCCACAATTAAATGGGATATATAAACAACCACAAACATGTGGGCTCAAGGATTCCTGGATTTTGCCACTGCAAACTGCACACCTACCAGGGGTACAAATTTCATGGACCTGGTACTCACAAATAAGAGGGAATGTTACAGTTCACTAATGTAATGTCCTCTCTAGTCAGATTAGATCACAAAGTGGTCCCCTTGAAATAAGTATAAAGCCAGAAGTCCCAGCAAACCCCACAACCTTTGAGTACTTTTCCAAGACTAATGACATTTTATCAAGCAATGGCATAGCTAAATTGCAACCACTCCCCCCAAACTCAGAGAACACAGTGACCTATGTGGAAGTGTTTATGAAAACCATGCAAAAACATGTAAATAACTGCATAGAAAAATCAGTACAAAACCTAAATAAACTTAGGAAAAACTCCAAAAACAAGTATGCTTGCTGGACTGCCAGTATAAATAGGCTGCTTAACAAAATAAAGAAAATACTGTCCAAAAATAGGAAAGGCTATGCCCAACAGGTGAGAACCTCACTCATCAGTCTCAATAAATAAATCAACAGAAAAATGAAGTCCACCAAAGCCAACTTCAAGGAAGAAATAGCCTCCCAGGCTAAGAATAATCATAAGGCATTCTTCAGTTATATACACAACAAAAAGGGAGCACCAAACAATGTGCTGAACTAATAGTAAATTGAACTTCCTATACTCAACCGGAGGATATAGCAGTTTTACAGGCCAATAAATTTATCTCCAATTTCACTCCCTTATCACCCTAGTTACCCCTCAGGAAATATCCTCTACCGATTGATGCAATGTTGTTTAGCTATGGAGAGTGCAGTGAAGAAACACTGCATTGATGGGTCCTGATAATACCCCAGGATGCCACCTAAACAGTTTAAATGTTAACCTGTCAGGTCTCCTAGAATCTCTGTTTAATCACAGCCTCCAGACATTCTTCATTCTTATGGAATGGAGGACTGCAGTGGTCATCCTTGTACATAACTGGGGACCATCAAGAGACCCATGGAACCAGAGACCCATACATTTGACTAGTCTTATATGCAAGACCATGGAAATAATTATTGTGTATCTGATAAACAAAGACAAAGGAAATTTTTAAACATTGGACCCATCCCAGTTTGGTTTTATCAAGGACAAGTAATGCATACAAAACCCGGTGGGCTTCTTTGAGAAGGCCACTAGTGCCATGGGTGAGAGCAAAATGGTGCATACTGCCTACCTTTACCTGGAAAAGGCATTTAACACAATACCTCATTCAGGTATTCTAGACAAACTCACAAATTTAGGCATAAATCCTTATGTCACATAATGGATAACCAAATGGCTTATGGATAGGACACATAAAGTTAGAGCGGGGAAACCATCTCCTCCCCAAGAGGCCTGTTACTAGTGGTGTCCCACAGGGCACTGTACTGGGTCCTCTCCTGTTCTGAATATACTTCTGTAAAACTGAGAGAAATGTAGAGGCCCTTTTGCTGACCAGATCTGTTGGTGACTGCAAGCTGGGTATAATCACTGAATCCTGTAAATATGTAGATATCCTCCAGGATGGTTTGACACAAAGAAATAACTGGTGCCAGAGCCATGGCCTAAACCTTAATGGCAAAAATGCATAATTATGCCATTTGAGAAGATGACCACACCTGCAAATTAGAACATTGATAACACTCCCCCTAAGAGTAGACCCAGTGGCAAGGGACTTGGGAACTCAGATTGACTGTAACCTGAACTTTGATCACCATGTGTCTATGATGGTGAGACAATTCTTCTATGTGGCACAACTTATAAGTAATGCAATGGCATCCAGAACTAAGGAGATCATAGTCCCACTGTACTCAATCCTCATTAGATGGATAATTGAGTACAATGCATCCTTCAGCATGTACCTGACCAGGCATTCGCAGCAGCTGGAGTGGCCACAGAGGTTCCTCACTAATAGAATACAGGGCATAAATAACATGTCCTATGTGGACTGCCTCAAAGCCCTTTCCCTGTACTCTGTCTCCTACAGACTACTGAGGGGTGGTCTATGCCTAACTTACAAAGCATTCTCTGATCCAGCCCAGATGAATCTGCTACACATTTGCAAAACAAACAGCACTGGAATAACCCAGTTTAAGGATCTAAATTTTGGCTGTGACATATACAAAATATGTTGGAGGGATAGGTATGTGTCTCAGAGATTGCCTCTTTTCTGGAACAGACTCCCCATTCCTGTAAAACACAGTTCTTCCCTAAGTCTGTTCAAATGCAATTCGGCCAATGGATGAGAAACTGCAAATTCACCTTGACTTGTCACCTGTGTCCCTTATGGACAGGGATAGCTATACCAGAGATCCTAAGGCACAGATATATACCAAAGCCATTTTAGTCATTGGGCATTGATAATTGGGAAAATCTGTCTATCTTTGGCTAGGCTTAAAAAGGCTGTGGGGCCATTAGCCTAGTAACTTCCTATGATTCTACAATCCTATGCTTTCCATCACAATCCCTGATGGAGGCCTGCAACTGGATTAAATAATCTGATTATAAGGTAGCAGGGTTTCTCTGGGGATTACACATCACCCACATAAGCAAGTGATAGCCCTCTCACTATCCACTGTACATGTACCCTTTAAATCCTTGTTGGCATGAACAGGACAGGAACAACAGGTCTTACAGGAATCCATTTCCTCCTCCAAGAGCTGCCTAAATGACCAGGGCATAGCTGAGGTCTTGTCTAAAATGGGGGATGAATGGGTATAATACATAAGAATGACTCAGACAGACAGTAAGCACTGGGGAGCAAAAAATGCTGGAAACATTGTTTGCTCAAATGTGTTGTTTAAACTCTCACCAGTGCAAAAGCAACACACTTATTTAGATGCTGTGCTCTAACAATGCTATGTTGCTTTTGTTGCTAGTGTTACTGGAATAGGGAAATTTCTAACCCAGTTATAGCTTCTAAGCCTTTGAATCTTTAAACTGAATTAAGTATGCTATTGTTGCATTAAAGAGATGAAAAGGCAACTGCATGTTTGAACCTGTCCAGCAATAAACTAAATGGGTACACATGTTTTAGTAATTATTACTGGCAAGTCAGTTACATACAATAAGGTCAGGAAGGAGTTTCCCAGTTTCTATTCAAGTGAGAATCTAAGACAACATTTCAGCCATGTCTTCTTTATTTTATCTTCATTTATTTAGCCATTATGTTTTTTTAATCAAGTGGGTGGAATGATTCAGATGGCACTTTTTCAGGAACAAACAATGCCAAGAATACCATATAGTAGAAAGTACATCATATTCACATATGGTTTTCAAGTAACACTGATAATACATGCATAAAACACATTTAAGTAACTATTACAGAGTGAATAATACACAGTGAGGCAATGCAGTCTGCATATTTTTATTACTATACTGGGAGTGTCATAAACTGCAGTTTTTCTATATTGGCAACAATTTTTGGGTGGCAATACCCGAGCAGGCAGTAATGTTGGACCAGGGGATACAGAACATTGACCAAAGAGCTAGGCACTTTTTAATTGATATTAGAAACACAGAAATACCTAGTTACTGTTTCTTTTAGTTTTGTCCTAAGGGGTCATTTTGGCTTTTGTTTAATATATGACCCTGCATCTCGCTGTGAGTTCGTCTATGGTCTACTGTGGGCCTTTAATTGCTGGTGAAGATGGCTCCTTCTTTTCCAGTGGTTTGGGCCTTTTCCTGCCAGTCTCCCTTAAGCTCATATGGTTGGCACTTCTTGTGAAGAGAAGCATGAAATGTTGATTTCAGTGAGGGATTTTACTAATGCCACTGTCTCCTCCAGACAGCACATAATGGAAGGCAGGCATCAGTAGCATCCACTTTTTGGAAGAGTGCAAAGCCAGCTGCTAAGCCCTTGTGATGGCTTGTACCCATAAATAAAGGAAGTGGTATTCCCAACTTGTGAAGATGTGCACTCTAATTTCCATAGTATTCACACAGGTGGTGTCAAGTGGAAATTCCACCAACACCAGTGTGATCATAATTAAACTGTAGTGTGCCGACTAGTATGTGAAGATGATGCATCTTGTCCTTATCATTCTATTGTGGGATGAATAAGGTTCTGTTACATACTGGATTTGAAAGTATATAATTTGCTATGAAGGATCCTGAATCTCTCTCCCTCTCTCCCTCATACAAGTACTAGATTAATGTGTACTACTTTCTATTATACCATGATCCCCCCAAAACGTGCACGCTGATTGGCCAGCGTGCCCGTTGTAAATCGAGTTATACTAATGGAAAAGGTCCGATGCAGACTTTTTCCATTAGTATAACTCTATTCGCTATGTTAAATGGATTTAACATGAGACAGCTAAAATAAAGCGGAGATCTCCGTTGCTTATTTTAAACTTCTATGTTAAACCCATTTAACATAGCGAATGTTTTAAAAAGCAGCGGAGAAAGCAAGATCTCCATTGCTTTTTAGTGTCTGGCAATGTTAAATGAGTTTAACATAGCGAGACAGTTTTAAAATAAGCAAACCACACCAACCGTGGGTAAATTTAGCATTACCCACACCCAGGCGTGGGTTATTGCTATAATATTTAATTGTATGGAAAGTGCACTTTTTGCTTTAATATAAGGGCAAGTTTTATTGTATAAAATTGCAGAGATTTGACTAATTGCTGAAAGGAGCCTCACACTGTTGACTATCAACATACATTTTATTCATTCATCAAACACAGCTATATGCTGCTTTAATTAGTGGTGCTACACTAGTGTACAACTAATCTTTACTCATGCATTTGCATATAGATAATATACTAAGCAATTGTGCTGAACTTTATCCTTTTGTCATTTATGTGCTAAATACCACATTTTGTTGCATATTCCACTATTCCTTTTTAAGCATGCACAGCTGCCAAGCTTACTGTTAATTTGTTAAATAGCTCGCTGTATTATTTTGTTAAATTTTGTGAGTCAAAACTATTGGTATAAACTAGAAATCTTATAGAACATTAACTTACTGTAAACAGATGGTATTTGTTTTTTTTTTTTGCTGGTGCTCTGGTTATAGCTAAAAGGGGTCTCCAGACAAGTCCATCTACTTGATCAACAAATTAATAAATAAAAGATAAACAAAACTCTCTTCTACATAACAGTCCCTCTATTGACAAACAGGCTTCTATTAATTCTGATTATAGAGCTATCCAGTGCTGATGGGCAGAGAGCTAAAGTGTTGAATGAATCCCAAATAACCCTGGTTTAAATATTGCACCTAGACAATGGAGGAACCACCTTGATGGGGTGAGTAGCTGTTAATGACTTCCTCATCCCAGTAGTGGGAAGGCAGCCAGGTGTTCCTATATGAGCACAGCATGTTTGAAAATTGATGCTGGCTAATGTACAGACCAAGAGGAGAGGACTTTGGCCTGTCAAACCAAAGTCTGAACTATAGTCAGTGTAGGCATGTGAAAGGTTGTACTCACATTGCAGTATTGCAGATCCTGTTGTACTAGTGTCATCTGTGGTTGCTGGGGGGCCTAGGAGAAGGTCCCACCACAGCTGATAACCTGCCTGTCTACTAGTTTTCACCCGTAATGCCAGCTGTAAAAAAATAGTTCCTTAAAGCAAATTCTCCCTAAAAATAAATGGTCTACAAGGAGATGTGGGCTGCAAAATCAGTCAGGGTGGAGGAAGGAAGGGCATCATTGATAGGGATGACTAAAGGAGCTTGATAGCGAAAGACCAGGAGAATGAAAAACATATAAAGTCAAACCTATATCAAGAGTTTTGAGCTGTTTCATCTCAAAGATACTCTTTTCAAAGAATTTATGGTGGAATATACTCTAGATTAGACGCGTCCAACCTGCGGCACGCGGGCCGCATGTGGCCCTCAGAGCTCTTCCATGTGGCCCTCAACCTCTAACTGCAACATTGATGTATGCATGCCCCAAAACACTTTTTTTGTTTTGTGTTTTTCGCTCCCATGACCTGTAATGCTAATGGTGTGAGCATGCGCCAAAGCACCCTTCTAGTTTTGTTTTTGAGCCAAAAAAGGGTCAGTGTGTTTATGCCATTATTTTGCGCCGAACAATCAGTGTGTGTGTATGTGTGTGTGTGTGTGTGTGTGTGTGTGTGTGTGTGTGTGTGTGTGTGTGTGTGTGTGTGTGTTCTTGCTGAACAGGGACTCATGTATGGATTTGCCGCTGTTGCCTTTGAAAGGGACAGCAATTACCTGTCTTAATAGGTAAGTATGGAGTGAGCGAGTGCATGCATGAAAGCAGAATTGTGTGCATGAAAGTAGAAGAAGAGTGTGTGTGTATGTATGTGTGCATATGTGTACATGACTGAGAGAGACGCATGCACAAAGAGGCTAACAATGATCAGTCTACCTACTGAACACAAACAAGTTAGCTCACAAATATATCATACATTAAAAGTACACTTTCATTAAATTGTGGCTTTCCTGACATGGAGAGTGTTGTATTGAACATAAACTCATACTTCTTAACTGTATGGATTTTCAAAGAATGTCTGGATTTTTGCCTCATCTTCCAATTTGTGTCTTTTGCTTAGGAAATAAAAGTAGTCATCCAAGGTAATGCAGTTCCAGGGAGTAAGAATGAGACAGCAGCCAAAGGTTAATGGGTCAGTAGTGGACTGACTATGTGGGACTGTAGCATATGAAGTTGTATTGTTTTTTCAGACAAACAAAAAAGCACCTAGTACTGTTTTTCATTGGTGGGTTCTAAGCAGTGGTAGATTGGACAACAGTAAGCATAGCTTTGGCGGATCATCAATACTGGCAAATCAAGTGGGCACAATGTCATTTTTTAAATGTTGGGGATTTTAGTGTGTATGTGTGTGCTTATGTGTTGGGAGTGCTGCAACAGTAGATGATTATTAAAGACAGAGACTTACGGACTGTGGAGAATGTTTTTGTTTCAAAACCTAATACTTGGGTACGCATGCCAGAAGTAGATTTTTTAAGACATAGCTTCTTGCCATTTACAGTGGATGGATATTTACATTTAATGGACAATGTATTAGCATGGGCCTGTGGGGTTCTGAAGGATGCCAAGTCTACCACTGCCAATGTCTTGTAAAGTGACCTGGAAATGGATATTGGGATGTTACTGGAAAAATATAGTAAGTGGGCTTAGAAATATAGTTTAATTAAACAAAGTGTACTTTCAATTTACAGGCCAGAATTTAATTTATTTCAGGTAGTCCAGATACTGGTAGATTGTATACCATTAGACTTAATTAGGGAGAGCTGTCATTCTGGGGAAACAAACAGCCCTAGTTTCAGTGAAAGCTCTGTGATTGCTTGCAGGTAGGAAATTGCAGGATGTTGATGCAATGTGTTTTATTTATTATTTTTAATGCATTTGTCATTTCAAAGCATGGTTTTCTTTGATGCAAAAGAAGGCAGGACTGAATGAGCCATATAATGTTTACGGGTATCACTTCTGTGTCACTGTTAGACAGATGCGCAGTATACTAACCTCGAAAAAGGGCATAGCAAAATAAATTTAAAATGGGTGGCGAAAGCCAAACACATTCTGGCTAGGCTTATAAATGCCCTAGGGCAGATAGCCTAGTATGAACCTATGAACCTATGAACTGGCAATAATGGGATAGAAAGATTATAAGTGATGTATAATGTTTGCAGCTACAGTTGTTTCAATGGTGTCTGTGATGCATAACTATTTTTGGGCCTGTGTCCCACTTTTATTTTTCGCTTTGTCCAGATTTCCTGCTCTAAGGTTGAGAGGTATGGTTCCATACTAAATCAGAAGTCGTATTTAACTTGGAAGACTTTTCGGCATAATTATGAAAAACAGAGCCTTTTTAATATCTCTGCTTATTTCCAATATAAACTGCCATGTAACCTTGCAAATAACCTTCTTATTAAGCTACTTTACTTCTTTTGGAATTGACAGGTATGATTCATCTGTTCGGACATAAGCATAGAGTGCTAATGTGACTTTGATTTCTTGCAGCAGTCTGTGGTTTACATAATCACAATAACTTTTCTGTGTTTCTGGGTGTGTAATCAATTTAACAGTTTTAAAGATGTTTTTCAAAAATAAATAAATATATAATAAATAAATAATCCTCTCTACACTTTGAGCTATTGACAAAGTCTGGGAATTTGTTTTTTTCAAAAGCGAAGGTCAGCATTACAGCTCAGTAAACTGTCAATCTGTGAGTAACTTCTGCACAAATTAAAATATCTGAATGCTAAATGGATTTAGATTGGAGGGAAGTTTATCTTTATTTATTTTATTTTACATTTGTTTACCGGGAAAGTCCGAATGGACACAGGTCCATTTTCAGCTAAGGCCCGGGGAGAAAATCTCCAAAAATAACACAAAACAATATAATACAATATATGAGAGAGAGAGAGAGCAAATTATGGATGTAGTACTCGTACAATATGGCAGAGATTACATCTCGCAACAGTGAGAATCATTGAGGTACAGAATAAACAAACATATTTTTTACAGTTATAATTACAGCAAGGCAAATATCAATGAGTAAAGTTTTTAGGAGAAAGCTGTTTGTACATAGCTGAAGCTCTGAAACAATCTTTTGGTATGGATTAACCTGGGGATTGACACAAGTTATATGTTTACACCAGTATGTAGCATTATAGTTTATGGTTTTCTTACTGATTTACTTTTTGCCGAGCAGTTTTGTTGATTTATTGATGGTCCTTTTGGTGGTGGGAAATTACATGGATGAATCCATCTCTATTATGATTTTTTTCAGATATTTTGACTTCCAGACAATTTCATTCAGTGAGTGGGTGTCATGTGATTACTGAGGTTGCCTATTTTACAAGTAGGGGCTTGTGTGTGTGTGTGTGTGTGTGTGTGTGTGTGTGTGTGTGTGTGTAAGAGAGAGAGATTTAATATGTATACTGTATATAATTTTGCAAATGGAATTCTTAGTTAAACATGCCCCTCTTCTTGGGCAACTAGACTTGAGTAACCAATATTAGATCTTAGCCATCCAGCTGGGAAAGGTTAGTATGTGGATTTTCCATCTGGTTTGATGAAGGCTATGCTACTTACCCAAGGACTACATTTATGGCTATCCATCCAGCCATTGTGTTGCTGAACTACATTGTTCGATAATGAGAGGAGCTTTTTACAGAAGTTGAAGGTTTTTATGTCAAGAACCTGTCAATAAAAAGTGGCTTGTTTAAATTGCAGTGAAGGCTGTGGTCTTTGTAGTGAGCATTTTAAGTATAACCAGTATTTCTGAGGTAGAGAAAGTCTCTTAAGGCAGGATCTTTCTTAGGCTGGAAAGCAAGCCAATGATGACATTTATAGGGGCCAGTGAGAGACAGAGGAAAGCAAGAAGCTTTTTAGCCTGTTTGGATAACATAGTGAACTTAGTCCTTTGACCTTTTTTGTCAGAAATGGTTGTAGTCTTTCTTTTGGCAGGGTGTTTTGCTGAGGCATATGCCAAAAGGGGCATTGCACTCAATAATGGCTCTTGTAAAGGAAGACTACAGGATGTTATGACCTCCTTGTCCCTGGATGAGATACTCTTACAAATGAAGTGAGCCATGTAAAAAGCTTTCCTTACAATGGAGACAACATGGTGGTCAAAAGTCAGGTTTCTATCAACCTGGGTGCCCAAGTACCATACAACTTATTGCGTGCTTACAACATTGTTATTAATGTGATAATTTGTGGGGACATCACTCTCCTCAAAGGGGATGATGATGCATTTTTTAGCATTTAGCTTGAGGCCATATTTCTGGCACCAGTTATTTGTTTGGGTGAGACCCTCTTGTAGCTTATTCAGAATTGTTTTAAGTCAGTAATGTGAATTCTTTACTTTATTGCAAATTTGTTGGGTTATTTTTGTGGATTATGGTATTGTAGGACTGCTGATGTTGACATTTTACGTAGTTGGACTGCTGGAATGGTTTTCCCAGTGAGAAATGCTAGTGCTGTAATGAATATCTGTTTATTTGTAAAATATATATATATATATATATATATATATATATATATATATATATATATATATATATATATAGATATATAGATATATAGATATATATATAGATATATTAACTAAGATGTTACAGTTAACTGTTAGATTAGAGAATTAGAATTTGAATGAGAATTAGAATTTTAAGGCAAATATTGGGCATTTATTCATTGTTCAAATGCACCTACAGTACAGCCAGGAGGTTGACTGTGGTCTTCCGGAGCAACGAAAGAGTTAACTATATAATATATTTTATATGCGGCCCCAAGACCATTTCTGTTCGCTCAATGCGGCCCTAGCAAGCCAAAAGGTTGGACACCCCTGCTCTAGATGCTGAAAGACAATGCGTTTCACCGAGACTGCCCTATTGTTTTGTAGAATACTTTGATTGCAGAACTTAGAGGTGTCATGTTTCAGCAGGCTTTACATGCCACATGACGAAAATGAGGTGTCTCTTAGGAACGGACTGTATCAAGCATAAATACCTAATTTTGAAAGTCATTTCCACTAAGATGAAGTCACAACTGCAGCAAATAAAAAAATGATAAAGTAATTCTTCTTTCTCTCTTAAACTAAATATATTTTTATACCTAAGATGTCATATGTGCATATATCATCTTTCTTTTAAAGTTAATAATATGAAGGTCCTTCTCAGGGTTATAATATGAAATGTGTCAGGTATTAGTTTTCCTGATGGCTCTCTCACTAGGACTGGATGTTGCAGCAACACTTTCCTTCCTTGAATTCTAAAGTCGCTCTTTGTCTGTAAGACACTTTATTTTTTATGAAAAAGTGCATTTCTGCATTTACTTTTATTTACAAGGATGGCCCCATGATTTTTTTCTTTGAGATGAATATTCCTGCTATGACATCATAAAGATTGAACCTACAATGTCTCACTACCTAGATTAATGTACAAGCTTCAGTATTCCTATGTTAAATGTATCAGTGGTGCTTTCTTAATTCATAGAAAGACAAATTAACTCATCGTGTAGGTGGAAAACTTCACACTGAAATTAACAAGTGATTATGTAATACTGAATCCACAATGTCAGTAAGAAGCTGTTCCTTTAAAAAGGTGCACTTACCTCTTACACACACTGCTTTGTATTTGTATGTAACTCATAGCCCCATGCTTACAGCTATGTCATTTAGTGAGATTGAATATAGAAAAAATATGTAAACAGTGAAACTAAAACATAAAACAACACACTATAATATTATTTTTTGTAAAATCACATGCAAATTTAACATGAGGAGTAGAACAGGAAATTACATTACTTGTAAAAGCAACAATATGGCTAAATGTGTTAATACTATGCATCTTACCTGGAAGTAGTTTTTTAGGAAGCATATCACACTTATTTTTTTCTGCTTAGTATTAGACAATTAATACCTATGTTAATAACACTAATATAAAATACCTAATCTGTCTCAAAATCCGCTGTGGTCTCTATGTCACTGGAACAGATCAGAATTGGATAGGTTTATCAGTTATATCTAAAAGTTGATGCCTTACATCTTCTGATGTCATTGTCACCTGTGATTTATTAAATATGAATGCTCCTGCTTGAAGTTCAATCCCACTGGCTCTTGCCAGACATGTTCCTGACATTGTATCTTGATATGAATTACAAAACATGTCAAAAAGCTGGGTTATCACATCTCAACTTTGACTTCAGCCAGCACATCTTTTTAGTTTTTTATAGGATCTACTCTGAAGTACAGAAGCATAATTCCGCAGTGCATAGTCTAATGTCTATCAATCACACAAACACACCTCCTCACATGACCACTACTAATCTAAAACAAATAGAAAATGCTTTGCTCCCTTTTCTCTGCATTGTTGTGACTCAGATCATGGGCATGTCAGTACATTGTATTCGGTTAAATGTATCACTAAGTTCAACTGAGTAGATGTAAGATCGTTTGTGATAGATCAGGGCAAGGCACAATGAGTCACACTCCAAAAGGACAAATGCGACTCTCTTTATAGATGACAGGTGTAAGCATCATTCTCCACTTATTCAGTGACAAAGCAAATTCTACCTCAAGATCTCCAGAAACTTTGCTGAAGAGACTTTTAAAAGTGTCAGTGTTTTCAACTTGTAAGAATCAAGTGTAATTTTATTGATATAGGCACATACTGATAACTTGACAAAAGAATTGTTCCTGACAGTGTTCTTTTTTGTCTGTCTCAGACACATTTTTTTAAAGCTGAGTGCTTTCTTGGTGAAGCTGCCTTCTTTATTCAACACATTTAATCGACACACAGATGTCTGACCTGCTCCTAGTCAGGTTTCATGATTAAGTTTGCATATTTTATCAACTCTTAAAGCTCTTACTTATAAATGAAGCACGCTAAATGTCCTCACATATTTTATCAACTCTTAAAGCTCTTACTCATAAATGAAGCACACTAAATGTCCCCACATGTATAGATTGTATTAGGGGTTGTTTAGTTATGGGGATTATTAATGATGAGTGCAAAGTTGTCTTCATTCTGGTGTCTCAGCACATGAGCTTTGGTCATAACATTAGCATCTTTCTAATATCCCTGTTTGTGCCTGCAAACCAGAGTAGTAAAAGTCATTAGTTAACAGCTTAATATGTGCAGAGCATACCATCTGAAAGCCCACTGATAAGTGATATTGGCAGGAAAATAAAAACTTTTATTGGATCTGAGGAGAATAGCTTGCTAGACTGAAAAATGGCTACTAAAACATGTAAGGTGTTTCATCTGGGAAGCTATAATCAAAACATTGATGCATGAACTAGGAGGGTTCAAACTCCAAGTAATGGAAAAAAAAAACATACAGTTAATAGTCACTAAAGCAAAGAATCTCCTGCTGCAGTAAAAGAAGACAGTTTCCTAGCAATTTTCTTGAAAGTTTTCTTCTAAATGCACTTTCAAATTTAACAAAAAAATTAAAGAAAGAAAAGAAATCTGAAAGTACATTTAAACAAATTTTGATGGTAAAATATTTTTCCCCTGGGGAAAAGACTCTCACTCACCCCAGTGTCATGAAACATATAATACTGAAGCTACTAACTGTACCATGGGATAAGGATCAGTCCCAGGAACCCATAAGAAATGTGCACATTGCAGTTTTGCAAAGGTGGCTGGTTCCAGTGTAAGAAAGCAATAGAGCTAACAAAAGTGCATCCAACAATCCAAACCTAATCACAGGTAAAGACTCTCTTCTTGGCCTCTTCTACACCAGCTTTCTGCATAGGCTAAAGGATGTAACTTGCCTCCCTACAAGCTCAATGACTGTCTCCCAGTACACGGTATCATCTCATTTAAAGTTACCAACTCACCTCCAGAAATAATGGAAACAAGAGCTATAACCAGACCCAAAGAGGATCCTCAATAGCTGAGACTGGTCCACACTATACGATGCAGATAACCCAACTGCAGCACTGCAATTTTTCAACTCCATTATAAATTACATCTTTGATAGGCACTTCCCAATCACCAAGAGACATCTAAATGGGCAAAGTTGCCCCTGGCACACCACAACCTTAACAAAAGCCTGATAAAACATAGAGATAAAGCACAAAAAACTTGGAAATATCCTTAAATACTCTAGCCTATCATGCATTTCCATCTTGTATGCATAGAAGCAAATTAGAAATAAAACAGCTAAATCTTCACATATCCAGTCTAGACATCAAACCTTCACACCTTAGCATAATAATTTATGAAAGCTAATTGCAAAGCCTGCAACTTGTTCATGTTTTATTGCTGATGTAATCGATCAATATAGGGTGTATCATACATTTTTAAGAACTCTTTTTATCTATGAATGTGGATACCATCAAATGCTTTTTTTTGTAGTCTGTCCATGCCCTACTTAGATTCTTCCCCTTTTTACAGTTCTCAATTATGACTTTATTTATCAACAGACGATCCTTTGTTCCATATGACTTTCTTTTGTTACCCTTTCCTTCTATTGCCATGATTGAGTTTTTTCTAAATAATTATAAACTCTGACAGCATCAATCCAGTGTGTAGTTTATACATTGTTGAAATGCAAATTATTGGTTTATAGTTTTTAGGGTAACTTGCAGGTTCACTCTTAAGGCGGAGTGTTGTTTTTCCAGTTGTTAAACAGGTTGTTGTCTGTTGAGGGTAAGTATATAAATAGTTCTTACTCATGGCTAAATCTTCATGTAAAGATGTTAATACTTTTAGCCAGAAGTTAGGTACTGCATCTGGGCCTGGAGTTTTTCAGTTAGGAGCTTTTCTTAATTTTGTTTCAATTTCGCTGGCCGTTACTTCATCCCATTTTATATCCTGTACATTTGAACTTTTAATCTTTCTTTTATTTCTTCTATCCATTCAGTATCTTTGTTATGTTCATTGGATATTCATAGATATTTCTTCTTTTTTCATGGTGTTTCAGTTCCTTTTCCCTTCTTTCCCAATTCTCTATAAAACGTCTTTTGGGTCATCAGTTGTTGTTGTGTCTTTTGGCTTTTCCCGGTTAGGGGTTGCCACAGTGGAACTCCTGTCCGCTAATGATTGGTAGTTGATTTTTACATGCCGAGTTACCACCCCTGATGCACAACCTTCAACGAAGGTACGCCCATTCATGCATGTCTCCACGCAGAAGACACTCTAGCTGGGAATCAAACCGGACAGCATCTTACTGTGAGGCGACAACGCTACCGCAGCACCACCACCACAGATCTTGAGTCATCAGTAAATTGCTTATTTTGTACTTTTCCTTTATATTTATCTGCATGTCTTCTCATTTTTTTTGACTGTGCTGATATCTTTAGTTTATGTTCTGATACTCCACATTGCTTTTATTGCGTCTATCTTTCTGAGTATTTTTGTTGACCTGTTCCCTCTTCTGTACTCTTCTAACAGTGACACTTCTTGTCTTAATGGCTTTATAGTTTTCTCTGTTCAATGCCTCCATGATGGCATTTGATTTCTCCCCTTCCTTTTCCTTACTGCCCTGTATTTTTGTGGTAAGACTTTATCTGTTATTAATTTAGCTGCACAGTAATATATCTTATTTGCTTCTGTTATATCACATGAATTTCTACGAACAGTCTTGATTACTGCTTTCATTTGTTCAATCAAACTTCTAACATTTTGGGTCTTATTAACTTTCTGCAGTCTAGTTATTTCATTGATCTTAATATGTCTATCCATCTCTATTAAAACAAGCAACTCTTCCCTTAGATCCTTTTATTCAAAACTATGGGGATATTCTTTGCTCTCCATTTCCTATGGATATTCTACAGAAAGTTCCAGAGCATCTTCCTGTGCCATAGTCTCTTCAGTTTCCTGTTCTTTTCCTTGCTGTGCAACTCCAGCTGAATTTTTGTATTGGTAATAAAAGCCTCAAAAGTGTCTTCATATGGCAACTAATCAGATGTTTCCTGCTCCACTGGTTTCTCCTTAATTTGGGGATTTATTATTCTATTCTGCTGTGGTATTATCAGTTAGATTTTCTACACTAAATCCTTCATTTTGCAAGTAATCCATAACCTCAGTTTCTAATTCTTTACCTTCTCCATTATTGTACCATATTAAATCTCTTTTTCTTCCCAATGTCCATATTTCTTCTTCAGATGTCACCTACTCTTGTTTCTCCTTACTTGGGACACTCATTGTTCCATTATACTGTGATATAACATATATTACACTTTCTACATTAAATCCTTCACTTCACAGGAATTCCATTACTTCTACTTCCATTTTTTTTTACTTTTTACTTTAATAATCTTCTGTTCTATACTTCCCCCTTTGTGATCTTACTTTTAGTATTGTGAAATTTTCCATAAATGGGTGCCCTTGCCTGTATTTCTCTTCAAATATCTTTGGAGCTGCTCTTTTTGTACTGATTAGTTTTGCTTTATCCTTTGCATAAAAATTGCACCATATTAAATTTATTTTGCTTTCACATATCCATATTTGTCTTCAGATTTTTTTGTATTGTGAAATTTTCCATATCTGACTATATTTGCCTGTATTTATCTTCAAATATCTTTGGGGCTGCTTTTTTGTATTGATTAATTTGACTTTCTCCTTTGCATAAATGTTGCACCATATTATCTCTCTCTTTCTTTCCCATGCAAGTGTTTCTTTTTCATTCCTTTCAAAAATCTCCAGATTTTTGTTCTTTATATTTTTACATTCAGTCACTTCTTTTCCCAAATGGCCCAAAGTTTCTTGGTCTATATAATGTTTTTTTTATGGATCTGTTGTATTAATGAACATAAATTTGCATTTGAAGCTTTTGACAGTTTTTCCTTGTGCAAGAATTTTTCTTTCCTCTAATTTCTCTCAGTAATCTTTTTTTTATATCTTCTGGCCAAAAAGTCTGGGCTTCTTGCATAATAGTAACAATACATCATTTCTTTCTTATTCTCAAGTCCACTCTATCATCTTTATGGCTCTTTTTTGGTCTATCAGTTTTTGTGATTTTTGTGGACTACTACTGCCTTCTACAACGGGGGGGGGGGCATCCTCTCTGAGACTAATCTAATCCCATTGTAGGAATGTTTCTGTGTTTTGCAGATTCAACACTGTCATTTATCCAGTCCTGGCACCAGTGGGCATACCATGACAGGGCACTATTTTATTCTGGGACTTGTGCACCCAGATGTCTTTTTTATTTTTTAACTTACTTCTGTCCATGATACATGTTATATAAAATACAGTTTGCATATCAGTGTCACCTTAGTGAAATTTTTGTAAAAAAAAAAAAAAAAAAAAGAAAACAAACAAGAGGGTCCACTTTGTGAAGGTACTCACCAAAACTTGAGAATGAATTCGACCCCAGCAACTACTCTCTTTTGCTTGTTGATTTTATCATCTCTCCATTTGGATCCATCACCTTGGTGAGATTTTGAAAAACAAAATAAAAGAGGGTCCATCTTATGAAGGTACTCACCAAGACTTGAGGATGAATTCACTTCCAGCAATACTACTCTCTTTTGTGTTCATGATTTTATCATCTCTCCATTGGGACCGTGTAAGGCAAATCATGAATGAGAACACACTTTAGGGCTTCAAAACACTAATAACTTTTCCAGACATCACTTCTTCAAAAACCCCCACTGTCAGCTCCAAAACACTTTCTTCATTTATCCCTTCCTCAGCAAACCACCATACTCTGCTTCAAAACATTAACACAACTATCCTCTACCATTTTAATAACAGCACGGCAGTCCCTACCTACAATCAGTCACCTACCCTGAACAGTACCATAGCAATTTATCCCAATTCTAATTAATATACCCCTGCTTTCCGAAGAGGCAGTCAAGAAAACACTTAAAAATTTGATCATGAACTACAACTGTAATCCAAATAGTATACAAATGCCATTTGTAACAATGTTTGCCAAACAGCTAGCAGAACATCTAGCAGATATCTTTAACCTATCAGTCATCAGATGTAATATCCCCCTCCCAATTCAAGCACTCTCTCATTATTCTCATTCCCAAGATTTCCTTACCTTCCACCCCTTCATATTTTTGTCCAGTTTCCATTTTCTGTCCTGTCATTAAGACATCTGAAAAATGAATATTTAACCAGAGGTTTAAGCATATCAACCAATATTGTCTGCTGATCAATTCTCATCACAGCTTTAGAAGTGGGTACACTACCCTTATAACTATCTGTCCAATAACAGACAAAATAATCTGTTCCAAGGGAAAAGGCTGGCTGACAGGAACAATAGTTATTGATTTATGCAAAGCCTTTGAAAAGAATCAGACAAGACATTCTTCTAAATAAGCTAGAATCCATGTAAATTCATACTAATGCTGGAACCTGATTTAGAAAGTATCTCTCAAACATGCATTCTTAGTGCAGTCAAACAACCTAAGTACAGACAATGACACCTTTTTTGCAGGAGACCTCAAGGATCAACACTTGGTCCAGTTTTATTCTCATCAGTGATATGGTCACAAATATCCCAGCACCCAAAATCACACTATATGCAGGAGACATAATACTGCATAGAGGTGGTCCTTTCTCATTGTCACTACAAAAAGCACTACAAAAGAAATTAACTATACTCTGTAATTGGCTAATTAAGAACCAACTCTAACCCAATGTCTCTAAACAAACAGCAATGTTTTTATTTAATGCAGAAGAAAGTAAGCGACTCTGTCCATCTACCTAATAAGAATACCTGGCAATGAAACCATAAATCCAGTCAGCCAGTACAAATACCATACACTCATGCTAAACCCAAGCCTGTCAATAAAGCAGCACACACTCATAATCATCTCAGATTTTTTGGCACAGCTTAATGCCGTTTATTCCATTTCCATCTACCTATTGTAATGAATGCGCTTATGGCAAAAAGGGAATATGCCCTGCCTATCATCTCCTTCTACTCAACCCACAACACCATACATATACAACCTACCTTAAATGCCATATGCAGACTTTTTAACCTCTTTCCATAGACCAAAAAACACTGCACCACTCTGAAAAATGTAACATGCCTACTGGATACCAGTAACTGCTCAAGCCATCCTGCTTCTTTTCTCTTTCACATATAAAATATTAAATAACAGCTTTTGTCCTTCCCTCAGAATCACACTTCAGACAAAAAAACAATACTATAGGCTCTAAGAAGACAGGACAACACTCTCACACTCTGTAAATCCTTCTTTGGTCTCATCACTGGAGAAAAAAAGCTTCAGTAAAATCATTACAGCTGGAACTACAGGCATTGTGAAATCAGACAAATCACCAAATCTACCAAATTCAGGAATAAACAACTCCTGGAACACTTTAAATAAACTTAGATGCTCTTGTTTTAGAAACAAGAAGTGAATACCCTTGGCAAAAATTAATCTCCTCATCTTGTTCTTAGACTTTTTCAGTTTCTCCAACAATCTCTTGAGTAACTTCCAACTGTAAATGTGTGTTTACACTCAATTAAAATATATTTATTTATTATTTGTTTACTGGGAAAGTCAAACTGGGACAGCGCCCATTTTTAGCGGAGGCCCTGGGAGAAATGCTCCAGATACCTGTTTTGGAATGTGGGAGGAGACTGGAGCGCCCAGAGGAAACCCACATGAATGAAGGGAGGACATGCAGACTCCACACAGAAGGCACTCCAGCCAAAAATCATACCAGAGAACCTCTTACTGTAAGGTAACAACATTAACTGCTATACCACTGTGCTGCCCATAAGATAGTTATCCAACAGTGTTAACTCTGCCTTGCAATGTAGAACTGACATTTTTGCCCTCATAGATAATAATAGTAGATTACATACATAAACACATATATGTGGGTCTAGGGCATTTCACTGAAAGCACATTTCACTGAAACTCAGATGATCAATTCACTGAAACTCATTTCATAGTTACATATGGCCTTTTCCTCGCTGTAGTGCGACCCTGGGATTAGTATATATAGTAAGGGGGTGTAGCTCCCCACATAGTTTGGGTATATATTGTGTTATGAAAAGAGTAATTTATTGGACTTGTAAGTATCTATGTCTATGGTTCAAAATATTGAACCTCATACCCCCCTTACTATATATACTAACTCCAGGGTCACACTACAGTGGGGAAAAGGCCATATGTAACTTTCTATGAAATGAGTTTCAGTGAATTGAGTTTTCAGTGAAGTCATCTTTCAGTGAATTGTGCACAGTCATCTGAGTTTCAGTGAAATGTACTTTCAGTGAAATGTCCTAGACCCATTCTATGTAATATAATCAAATCAACGTTACATAAGTTGGACATTCCATGCCTTTCCTTAAACCTCATTCATTCTCATTTTTCAGCATATATTTTTCCTACAACTTCCATTTTTTTCTGTGTTATTTGTTCCTGCCCTCTTCTAAAGATCCTGCTTTCAGTTCCTTTATCACTACTTCAGATACATTTGGTTTACACTTTGATTTCCATTTTCTAGTAACTTATTTTTGACAGCGGCTCGAATTAAACTTCACAAGGCCTTACTATGTCTAGACATTCAGATCCTGTATCCCAGCTCAAAAAAAATATTCCTTAGTTACAACACTTGCTCACCCAGTATTTCTTTTTTTTATATATTTGTTTTTATTAGATTATTTAGTAAGAGATACATCACAACAAATTTATATAGAAATTGCATTAACACAGAAAAATTAGCACTCAAAAATAAATAATAAACACAAGATTAACAGTATAACAACTATGTACAAGGTGTCTACATATACAAGATTTACAATAAATCACAATTTAACTACAATTCAGGTCATAGGTGATTAAATGTATTTTTTGCTTAATAATCTTTTAAGTTTCATCCATGAGTTTAGGGCAGTGGTTGTGCTAGTGGTTTTCCCTTTAATTGTCATAACCTCCATCTGACAAGTTTCAGTTGCAATATTGTAAAATTCCTTCATAGTTGGTATGACATTAGATTTCCAATTTTTTGTTATCACCTTTCTTGCAATTGTAAGAAGAGTCCAGAGAAGAGATTGATCAATTCTTTTAACATTAATGATTCATTTAGATGGAAATTATCAGTAACTAGAGCCTGGAAAAGAATTTAACATAATTCCAAAATGGTTTAACTATATCGCATTCATAATCCATATGTTGCCAATTAGCCACTATATCTAAGTTAAATGTCCAGCAACTGTTTTTTTTATATAAATCAATTGTATTTTATGAGGTATAAAGAATGTTCTGTGTAGAAACTTACATGAGAAAAGTTTCCATCTTAATGATGATGAAGTAAAAGTAGAAAATGTGAGTATGATTTTTTCTCATTATCACTAGGGTGATAATTGGTGATAATTATTGATGGATACAATATAATCCCAGTATTTATCATTACAAAATCGAATATTATTTTTAAGTATCTTATGTATTTTAGAGAGGCAACCTTTCTCTGGTAAATTTAAATTTATAGATAGTATTAAATAGTCTATAAGTTTAGGTATCTCATTTCTAACTGTTGGTTGCATTAAAGAAAGTCTTTCCATTGCATATTTGCAATTTTTTTTACATCAAGCCACATTTCATTATCCAGATTAAATGTATTTATAATAAAGTCTAAATAATTAACTTTCACTTTGTCCACAAGTTGAAACCAGAATGTTAGTTGTTTTTCTTTGAATGTATTCATTGAAAATGTATTAAATGTGATAATGTTATTTTGTGTATATGCTATGGGGAAGACCAAAAACCTCCATGCTACATATTCAGTCATCCTATAAACAAGATTTTTGAATCTAGTAATTGTCATTGTGATATAAGATGACTTTATTTGTATTTTTTGATATGTAAACATATAGTCTTTTAGTAACCAGAAAAAAGTGTTATTAGAAATGTTGCTATAGTGATTTGTATTTAATTGATAATCTCCCAAAATAATATTTTCCTGTATATCTTTCCATTTAGCAGAATAGTTTTTATTTGTCCATAAGATAATTGTTTTGAAGATGGCAGACATAGAATATAATTCTATGTCAAGCAAACTTATCCCACCATTAAACAAGATGTGTTGATGATATTTAAGTGGCAATCTAGGTCTATTAGGATACAAAAGAAATTTGAGTATTAATGAATCAAAATCTTTTATGTATTGTTTGGGAACAGGTAGTGCTAAGGGTTGTATTATATATAATATTTTGGGTAAAATTATCATTTTTATGATCAAAAGTCTTTCCTTCATTGTAAATAGAAATTTGTTCCACTTTATTATAAGATTTTTAATCTTCTCAAGACGTCCGTTATAGTTTATATTATATTTAATATTCTTAGTTAATTTTATTCCAAGATATGTTATTATACCATCGTTGTCAAAGTATTCAGAAACATCTCCTGATATGCTGATGTTATTCAAAATGATACATAGTATTTTTGTTTGCTCTTCATTACATTTTAAACCTGATACAATTTGGAATTTTTTAATAGTTATGAAAAAATATTAAGTGAATTAGAATTATCCTTTAATGTAAGTAGAATATCAGATGCAAATAATAATAATAATTTCGAGTTTAAGTTATTTACAAATTGAATTAATTTAATTTCTGAGTTCTCTCTAATGTAATTTGCAAAGGGTTCCATAATTAATGTAAATAGCAAAGGTGACAGAGGACATCCCAGTTTTGTACCCTTCTTAATAGGCATAGATTGTGATAGGTATGAGCCAATTTTTATATAAGCTATTGATTTTTCATAAAGATTCTTGATAAGAGATTGAAATTCTATTGGAAAGTTACTCTCTTGTAACACTAATGATAGATAATCCCAAATTAATGTGTCAAAAGTGCTATTAATGTCTAAGCTTACTAACATTAAGTATTCCTTTATATTATTAGCACAGTCTATTATGGCTAATATTATTTTAATGTTATCATAAGTATTCCTATTCTTTATGAAACCAGTCTGATCATTATTAATTAAGAATGGTAAGAACTGTATTCTGTTAGCAATGGTAGACATAAATATTTTATAACCAACATTCAGTAATGATATTGGTCTATATGAAATACAGTCTATTGGATCATTGTCAGTTTTTCTTATAGGAATAATAAGTATATGTTTCCATGAAGGTGGGACTGTCTCTAAATCTTTTACTAATTGAAAAGTATTAAGTAAAATATTTAGTTCAGATATTATTATGTCATTACCTGCTGCTTTATATGACTTTAATTTTGATATCTGATTAGCAAGCTCATGCATAGTTATACATGTATTTATTATTTTCATATGTTGGTCTGTTAGTCTGTTATTATATTTGTTAATGAATATTTTTATTGCTTCCTGTGTGTCCATATCAGGTTTATCTTTACTGATTTTTATAAAATGTGTTCTAAATTCATTAAGTATATCCCCTATGTTGGTAACTTTTTTATTTTTTTCCGTGCTATATATTTCTTTGATATGATTAGATTTTATCATCATTTTAGTTCTAGAAGCTATTTTACATAAAAAGTTTGGATTTCTTGAGTAGTTAATTCATTTTATCTTTTTCCAAATTAATTTTGACTTTATGATTTAATATTTCCAAATATTTAATTTGCAAGCCATTTATTTTTATTGAATGCTATCATTAACATGAAGATTTATTTTTAACTTATCTATCTTTTCCTGTAGATCTTTTAAGTCTTTGAACAATTGTTGTCTCTTTATTGAATACCAGTTGGTAATTCTTCCATATAAATATGATTTGTGTGTCCTATATGTAAACTTTTGAGACTTCTGTTGAGCTACTGAATTCTAAGTAAGTATTAATCTCTTTATCAAAAAAAATCTTTAAAGTCTTTCATAGTTGTAATGTATGCTGGAATTCTTTTAAAATGGACATTATTATTAAAATTAAAAAAGATCTAATGTTATGGTGTTATGACTGAAGAACTCCATACTTAGACAGAAATTCTATCCAAGTTTATTCTAGCTTACAAATGAAACAGAACTACTTCAGCTCAACAGTTCAAATTTTATGGTTTTGTATTAATATTTTAGTGAGAAAAAAAGCTTATCTACTTATAAACAACAAGCTTAATATATATATATATATATATATATATATATATATATATATATATATATATATATATATATATATATATATATTTCTTTTTTCTTCCTCTTTAAATAAATGATAGTTTAATTAATTATAAATGTAAGAAGAAAAGTAAAAGAATTTAATTATTCTAATAACTGGAACACATTCAACATTTCAACCAAAGCTTTATCTAAGTTATAAAATGGTAATATAACATAAGAATATTCTGCCTTTAAGATGATATTTTAGTTAAGTCAAGATATTAAATCAAAACTATAAAAACAATCTAGTTTATCTGTTAGCAAGGAAGTGTTAAAGTGCTTACTATATAAAGATATACTATCAAATAATAATAGTTAAATTATGCAATTCAGAATGTACCCTAAAACATTTCTAAAGTTATAATGTTTCCTTGTATGATTTTCTGCTAGAGATTAAAGATTATGTAATTGGACTGTCATAAGTTGTTTGTATTCAAAATACTTTCTCTAAAACTATTTAAATTTAATAGTGTGCCCGACTACTTCATCACTGTTTAGCACCTCATACTCTATTTTGCATTTTTAAATATATTCACTCTAAAATATAACTAAATGTCTCACTACACTATACAAAGAGAAAATAATGATCCACTCTTCACTTTAATCATTGCTTTTCAAAGTATTTAGGTAGACTGTTATGTAGACAGATAAAAAAGCCAAGTACTGCTTCAAAAAGTCTTATCTACATCATAAAAACATTGATCAGGATTCATTGACATGCCTTACTGTACAGTGAGTACTTTGCATCATGTAAAAGTAATGCATTACAATGTAAAATATACATGAATGGTTACGCAGAGACAAATTGAACAAGTAATCAGAAAACTATGCTTTCATGGATAGTAGCTGACCCTCATAATGATGAGAGTATATATATATATATATATATATATATATATATATATATATATATATATATATATATATATATATATAAACTAAATTAGTAAATATGAAAGCATGTACTATAGTAAGTTATATACTGGTATAGAAAGTAAACACATCACAATTCTGTATTTGGATCCTTATGCACATTAAAAATTATAAATAACTAATCAAAAAGCAAAAGTTCAGTATATTATAATTCCATTTTGCCATTCTGTTGTTAGCAGGACAGTAATCAAAGATTTTTTAGGATTTATGCTAGCATCAAATATGTAGACTGCAAATAATTTATCAGGCCATACTTAATCTGTGACAATCATAGATAAGGGAGCATTGAGGAAGAGAACACTGGCAAAGTGTACCAAGCCCTGTTTATCACAAAAATATTTCATGAACCACGTTATTATAATACTTCTAGTGAAAAATACTGAACTCTAACAGAACTAGTGGCTGTAACTACACATACTTAATAAAAATGTGTTTGCATGCTATTGCCAGACTATGCTTATACCAGAGAAAGCTCTATAGCAATGTAAGGATCACCACCCCCATTTTGCTAGAATGACTCAAACATTTTACAATATTTCATTAAAACAGGAGGCCTTGAATAAAAAATCGCCTGCTTTTAGCATGTGTGCAATGTATCAAAGGAATAATGTATTTAGGAAATAAATCTGGCTTTGACCTTACAAATAAGAAAGAAAGCATTTCAACAAATTATTTCTGTACTTAAATAACCAAACTACATTAACCTCATAAAAAGAGTATGAGTTACATGGTGAGAACCCAGACTCCATTTGTAAGACTATCTAATTTACTGATATTACATACTTCTACTGGAGTATATCATTAAGGCCATTTCCTTACTACAAAAGATTAATACAATTAGAGAAGCCTTAACCTCAACTTTGTAATTATCAGCAAGTGCGAGTGTGACCAAGGCACCCCATTTCTTGATGGAGGAAACAAAAGGATTCCTATTATCTAGAGCTTATCAATGCTAGCAAATGATAAAGTGAAAATACTTCTTCATATGTTTAATGTTACATAGTCAATTAACCCATACGCAATTACAATCAGAGTTCAATACCACCCAGCATGTAGGAGGAGATGATCATTTACTGACAAATTTTTAGAGCACTGCCAGGTGCTGCAAGATGATGACTGTCATAAAGATGCATCAACCCCATAGATATGAATATAGAACTAATGAAAAGGAAAAAAAAACAAAAAAAAAACTGTGGTTGCTACTGATGCGACACCATCAGAGAACGTGTCTTAAACTTACTATACTGTACTGAAATAAGTGCTAATCTATAGATGAAAGTTTTCTTAAAAAAATATTTTTTTTCTTTTCTCTTCTCCTTTCTTTTTTAAAAGAAGATAAGAAAAAAGTTTATATCAAACATAATATATATATATATATGTATGTATATGGGTTTTGTTTAGCAAAATGTACACCTGGGTTGTAGTCCATTTACAATGAAAACCTGGAGAGAAAGTTTTCCCCACTGTGTAAAAGCCTCACAGGTCAGTCTAAATTATGTGGCAGTACACACATACTATATGAGTATTTTAAGCAAAATATGTCAATTCTTTACTCAAGTTCCACATACAGAAGAGAAATAAATATTGCAAATAAGCTATTGGTTAGACAGGATTATTAATAGAATAACAATGAAAAGCATCCTTTGTTTTTTCTCCCTTCCCTTTTCCTTTTTTTCTTTCCCTTCCTTTATCACTTCCCTTTCATTCCCCTTCCTTTTTCCTCCATTTCTTCCTACCCTTTCCCTCCCTTCTCCACTACTCCCTGCAAATGCCTGATAGTCCGGCAATAGCTTTAATAAAATGATTTGGTGGGTAAATGTGTAGGATGCCTGCTTTTACTTGCATGTTCCCCTTTTTTTTTTCTTTCTCTATTACATCACTCTGTCTACAGCGAATCCCATCTAGGTGGGAAGAAAACAAAGTGACCGTGACTCAAACTGACCTAGAAGCTTCAAAATGTGTAGATTATCTTCTCTGCAGCATCAGCTCGAGTCACATCCAAACAGTAAATTCATCAGAATAACATTTCACTAGTCATCGTTGTTCAGTGCCCACCCACACATACAAGCCCCAGTCAAGGCGTTTCATACTTCACTATTATCTAACTAAGCTAAAGTACCCAAGCAACAAGCACATAGGCAAATTAGCTCAGCAAAAGACTGGAAAGGGACAAAACATTCTCTTCAAGGACACCTCACAAAGTCGAAAAGCCTTGGTGCTCCAACAAACAACCCAAAACATCTCCGTTTCACCATAAATTAACAAAGCAACCCATAACTTTAGATGTCTCATGTCTACTGTTCTAACTTACTTTTAAAGCAATTGGAAGTTTCTTTTCCCCTTCCCTCATCTCTAATCTCATTCAAGACTGTCTGGCATCAGCAACATCAATTCATAAACCCCTTTCCTTTTCAGCAACTCTGATCGCTGACCAGGAAGTAGGCTCCATTTAACTCTCTGACTCATTATTTAAAGATATAGTCTGCTCCTGAACTGATGGTTGCATCTTTAGCCCCATCTCTAAGCAACAACAAATAATTGTGCTTACCTCTTCTGTTGCATGTTAAACAGAGGCCAAAGGGAGAATCCACTGCCATAATGACACTCCCAGCATCACTGCACTCAACCAGGAAAGTCCAACCTATCAAAAATAAAACAAGGAAGTGAAATAGAGCAAAAGGAAGTTCCCTCAGCTATACATACTGGGAACGGCCAGGCATCAACAAAATATAGCTAGGCAAGGAGAAAGACACCAATAGCGACCCAGTCCACTTCACAGTGGAACAGATATAGCTAGGATCATGTCTCCCATGTAATTTAACAAATAACACAGGCAATAAACAGTAGCTATAAACTCAAACTTGCCTACAATCAGTTGCAAATGAAACTATAAATGACAGAGCCTGTAATAAAGAGTATCCAATGCCAATCTCTTGATCAAGCAAGCTCCATAAACTGAGACCATCTCAAATGACAGTAAAAGACAAGTAAACCATATTCAGTACACAAAGCACAACAGTGAGAAGCTTAGCTCATTCACTCCAATGGAGCTCAGGAAGTTTGCACTGTAACTTCCAATGGGTGGAGCCTAAGCCTTTTGAAAGAATCAAATTATGTCCTCACATGTCAAACATATGTTCACATCTCAGGATCCATATGGGTTACAAAATAAGTATAAATGGCAAACTCTTCAGCACAAACTATTTTTATAGCGGTAGTATTCTTTAGGTTCTAAATCTTAAACTGAATTTTATAAGTCACAGTAAAGACAGTAACTATTACATTTGTAATATTTTGTAAACAACAAAAGCAACCACTACAGTTATACACATACTGTCAGCAGCATTTTATTCATCTAGCTTAGATCTTTCATACGAGGCTAAGGAGTTCTGTCTGTGTTACTTGGTCATTGTGATATTTAGAAAAATGTGAAAATTATAGCTCTATAAATTAATATCATAAAAACAACAGTTAATATTTATTTATCTGCACTAGACAGAGGTCAAATAATGCAGTTGAGTTTGCCATTGTGTAAACTTTAAGATGAAATCTTTTAAAACCTTGTAGATAACATGATTTTGAAATTATTGATGCAAATATGAACAAGCAATATGTGACGCCTAGAGACATCAGTAGGAGATAACTACAGATGTACCTAGAGGTGTCACTCGGATGTGATGAGTTAAGCACTTTAAACAAAGACCATCAAGGCCTTCTTAAGTAAACGTTCTAATTAAAGATAGTTAAATAAAGCAAAAATAACATATTAGCAAATTACCTTGTGTATGCAGCAGTATGTTGTGAATGATGTCAAAACTTACAAAAGAAAATTCAGTAAAATTAGTAAATAAAGTGTAACTGAATATTTATGATTATTTGTTTAGATTGTCATTTCTCTTTTAGTTTCTTCTTCTTCTGCTCTACTTTCCAACTATTTATCTTGGCCATATTTTTCAGGGAACTGCTGCTCCAATACATTTATTCAGGTTGCTCTATAACTTTTTTAGATTTTAAGAGTGAAAGTGCAGAGAATATGTCCTTAGAAGTTTTTGTTACATGAGGCAGGATTATTTTCAATCTAGCAGGGAAAAGTAAGTGCACTTTGATCTGTCTTTTCTTCAGTTCTTTGATTATGGGTAAAAACTCCTTCCTTTTGGTAATTACAGTAGATGAGTAAACAAAGACCATCAAGGCCTAAGTAAATAATGTGGGAAGAAATAGCCAGGGAATTGTTATGGCTAGGCTTGTATAGGCCCTAGGGCTGATAGCCTAGTACCAACCTATGAACTTATGAACCTATGAACCTATATCAAATCTTATTATTTTCTCATCTACTTTGATAGGAGATTTTGACCATGCAGTGTTTAAGATCAACTCTTTATCTAGTGATGAAAACAATCTAACTATGACTGACCTCAGTATAGTGTTGTCACCAGATGAAGTTCCTGTAAGTGACTGGTGAGCTCTTTCAATTCTATATGACATTGCTTCACTTAGATCCAAAATCTTTGGGAGCCAGGTAGTTAAAAGGTTTACCATGTTATTTTTTTTTTCAATTTTCTCTGGAAGCCCAAATATTCTAATGTTATTTCTGCATGACCTATTCTCCAGGTCAACTATTTTAGTCTGCATGGTGGTGTTCTGTTTTAGTAAGAATTCAATGTTATTTTCCTCTTCTGATAGTCTTTTTTTCCATATCATTCGTTGATTCTTCTATTTCTGGGATCTGTTGCTTTTTGTTGACTGTCTCGTAATGCAAATCCATCTGTTTGGCACATCTAGCCATTTAATCTTCTATTTAACAGTCAACTTTATCCATTTTCAGGGAAAGTTCCTTAGTTAAGACTATCTGGAGTTCCTTCTTCGAGGCAGAATCATGAGAGTTAACTTTACCATGGCTCGTCTTTCTTGATAGTAGTATATCCTTCTAAGTAGATTTTTGACAGGAAATTGTGGGAATATCTAAAACATGTTTATATGCTATAATAGAAATTTTATTAAACTTTAGACTTTTTGTAAAAAAAAAAATTAGTAAATAATAACATAGAAGAGTAATTTCCTGTGAGAAATATGATAAGAACTGGAGAGCTGAAGAATTCTGCTCCTATCTCTTCAGCATCTTGGCCACGCCGCCACTCACCCAGTATGTCTGACAGATTACTCTGTAGGGAATTTTTAAAGTCTGCCAGCTCATTACATTCTCAAAACATATTTTCCCAACTAACTCTTCCTTCCCCTTCACACCTCCATTTTCCACCTACCTGATGAAAAATTATTTTTGAGTCTCCTTGAGGTACAAAAATACTTATGCAAACACTTCCAGGCAAAAATCATAAATACTTTATATTTTGAGGCATATTTAGGAGCCATGGATATGTCCTTCCATTCTTTCTTCGTATAGTGCTTATTCAGTCTAACTTCACAATCTTTTCTAACCTCCTCTGATTGATTCCTATAGTCGTTGTGCAATATTTCATATAGCCTACTAATTGTCCCTTTCTAAGAGCAGCATATGTTCCAAATTCAACTAAATTCTCTACCAGTGCAGGTCTTTCACTTAGGATTCCCCTATCCCCTTTTCTTTGCCTATATTCTTATATCAATACCTGATAAGGAAAGCAGTCTCTAGCCTGCAATCCAAATGTCTTCTTTGCCTCTTCCCATTCTATTACGTTTCCCTCTCTGATTATTTGTTCCCAATAACTTGATTCCTTTACCAATTTCCTCCAGTAAATTGCAGCTCCCTCTTGCCTGCTCTGTTTATATCTGATTGCATTCATCCCCATTGGCAGAATCTCCTTTCTCCATCCCTCTGTTGGCTCAATTCTTAGAATACTTTCTGCTACTTTATGAATATAATACGCTGTATGACTTCAGTCATTCTCCTTAAAGATCTGCATCCAAAATAATAATCTCTCCTTATTTCTTGAATTCTTCCCCAGCTTAACCATCATTCCTTTCCACTTTAAAATGTAGTTTTCTGCTTGTGTTATATATATAAGACCCTTAACTATGTAGCTCTAAAATATCCCTTCAAGTCTAGTAGTCCTAAACTACCTTGTTCTATTAGAAGGGTCAGCTTATCCCACTTGACTCTTTCCCTTTTCCCCTCCCGGATAAAATCCTTCAACTTTTTATTAATTACTATCCACAACTTGTCTGATTGATAAAAATATGCCTGACCTGTGTATAAAACTAAAGGGAATAAAACATTTTTACTGCCTGTATCTTGCTTTCCATGTCCAATAGACAAGATCTTCCAGCTTCTCATTTTTTGAATTTCTTTTCAGTCTCCTCCCACATACCCTTGGGTGCCATAATACAATCCTTTTTAATGAATACTCCTAAATACTTCATTTTATTGTGGCCTCATAAATATGGGTATTGTTAAACCAATTCATGTGTGGATACATAGTTTACAGCTATAGCTTTTGTTTTATCTTCATTAATTGTATATTTTGAAAAAAACTGAAACTATCTCAGAATGTTCCACAACATTACGATGCCCTTTTCTGGTTTAATCAGGTACAAAATAATATTGTCTGCGAATAAGGCCAACTTTTCTTAAATACCATACAAGTTATATGATTGAATTTCTAAGTCCCTTATTTTCTTTGCCAGTGGGTCTAAATATAATGCAAATAACAAAGGGGAAAGAGGACACCCTTATCTGGTTCCTCTGTTCAGACACAACTTATCAGAAAAGAACCTTCCCACTTACTTTTTGGCTTCTGATCCCTCATATATCCTCCTAATTAACCTTATTATTGTATCAGGGAATGCAAATGCTTCCATTATCCTACTCATAAAATCCCAGCTTTCTCTGTCAATTGCTTTCTCTGCATCAAGACCCACCAACAGCATTATTTTCTTACATTTTGATTTCTTCTGTATCATCATTGCTCTGCTAATGTTTTCAGATATTTGCCTTTCCTCTACAAAGCCACATTGATCCATATCTCATTCTGGCAACACCTTTGCCATTCTTTTAGTTAGTATAGACATAAACATTTTCTAATCATGGTTTAAAATTGCAATGGGCCTATATGAAGCTTGGTCTGATGGATCTTTATTGTCTTTAGGTATTATAGCCACTGCAACTTTCTTCCAGGATGTTGGTGTCTCATTCGATGTTTCTATCTCACCCAATATCACCCCCCAGCCATAATCAGGCTAAAAAAACTTCTCAAAAGCTGACTACAATTTCCTAAGGGAGGGTATCAGTAGCTTCACACCCCCCCCCCCCGAGGATGCAGACAACTATGATGAACAGTATTCCAGTGCTGTATACAAGCACCTGTACAACTGCATGGACTCAGTCATGCCCAGCAGAACTAAAATGTGCCCCTCAAGGAAACACAAACCTGTCTGGTGGACATTCTCTCTCAACAGGGTTTACAACAAAAGGAAGAAACTGTTGTCCAAGGTAAAAAGGAACAAATTCCAAAATGGAAAATCTTTCCCTTAGCCTCAACAAGCAAATTAGATCACTAGTGAAAACCTCCAAAACCAATTATGAATCTAAACTAGCCTCTGAAACAAAGTGAAACTACAAAGCCTTCTTCAGTTAAGTCAGGAACCTCCATGGCAAGCCAGGTCTATATTATAACATCGAAGTTTTAAAACTTTGAATGTTATGATATCTAACCTTTTAGAGTGAAAGCTGACAATAGCGAAGCCTCGGAACATTGAAATTTTACCTAGGGTAAGATTTTGGTGGTCTGTTCTGTGGATTTGCTATTTACAGCACTGTGGTGCGATGGTTATGGACTGGGTTTAGGGAAGTGAGCAAACGGAGGTTACGGATTGGGTTCAAGTAAGTGTGGTGCAATGGTTATGGACCGGGTTAAGGTAAGTGAGTGAATGGACTGGGGTAAGGTGAGTGTGCAGTAGTTAGGGACTTTAGGGTTAGGGCGTGGGTGATGTGAGTGTGCGGTAGTGACAGACTTAAGGGTTAGGAGCGGGTTAATTGAGTTAGGGTAAGGGCGTGGGTCAGGTAAATGTGTGATTGTGTGAATGTGAGGGTTAGGGTGGGGTAGGTGAGTTAGGGTTAGGGAGCGGGTAAGGTGAGTGGGCGATAGTTAGGGACCTTAGGGTTAGGGTTGGGTTAAGGTAAGTGGCAGCTAGTGGTGTATGTCTAGTTTATTGTAGGGTTTCATAAAGTGCATGTGTGTGGATTATTTATTTTGGTGTGCTTGAGTTGTGTGTATGTTTGTCGGAACAGCAAATTTTTTCCCTGGGAAAAAATTCACTATTCTGACTGTTCAGTTTTCTGGTGTTTCGATTGAATGGGCTTGATATTATAACATTCAAAGTTTTTAGACTTCGATGTTATAATATAGACCCAGCAAACCCCAGGTTTGTTCCAAATTAGTACTTAATGGTATCACTTACATGGATCCTGTTAACTTAGCCAACCTGCTAACAGATAGGTTCAGTGCAAACTTCACTCCTCTGTCCCCCCTGAAAGGTCTTTTTGACATCCCCAATACTTGTCCCACACCTTACATCTCCATAGATCAAGTGTTAAAGGCCATACCCCCCTCAAAGGCCCTTTCAACATCCCCAATACTTGTCCTGCACCTTACATCTCCATAGATCAAGTGTTAAAGGCCATATCTAAGGCAAAGAACACAGCTTCCATGGGATCTGATATTATCCCAGGCTGTATTCTGCACCATCTCCAACAAGAACTATCTTCGCCACTGAGCACCCTATTCAACCACAGCCTAAGTACAGGCTTCATTCCAGCAGAGTGGAGAGCTGCCATTGTCATCCCTTTGCAGACAACCTTCCCCCAGAATACTTACAATAAGCAGCAAATGCAATTGCATATCCAGTTAGTATTTTTATAAATCACTCTCTCGCAGAAGGATATGTTCCACATCTATGGAAAAAATCTATTATTACTCCACTACATAAAGGTGGATACTTCCATGACCTCTCAAACTATTGCCCCATCTCTATACTTTCTCCATTATCCAAAATCCATGAGAAGTGTGTACACATACAATTACTCAAGTACCTCATTGCTAACGATCTTCTGTCTCCCACCCAAAACGGCTTCCGCCCAGAGCACAGCACTGTTACGGCCCTGCTCTCTTTCACCAATACTGGCAACAAAGCCATAGATACAGATCATCCCACATCAGTAATCCTATTGGATCTATCTAAGGCTTTTGACACAGTATCACATACTAAACTTCTGATCCAATTAACAAAACTGGCTGTACCCTCACATCCCTCAACTGGTTTACATCATACCTAAACAACAGACAACAATCTTTAAAGTGGCATAACATCCAATCTGATTATCTCTCAAACAATATAGGAGTCCCACACACAAGGTTCCATTCTGGGACCATGACTCTTCAACGTCTTTATTAATGACCTCCACAAAGTCTCACAACTAGGTAAAATTATCCAATATGCCGATGATTCAACTATAATCTCTACTTCAAATAATTTCTTTGACCTCTTCACACTTATTCAAAATAATTTTACAGAGCTTGAATCATGGCTAAACTACTCACAACTGCTACTAAATGCCAAAAAAAAAAAAAAACTTCTATTATTCTCTTCAAAACCACCAGATATAGACATCAAAATTTTCTCTAAAGACAGAACTGAAATAGAAATAGTGAAATCTGCCAAACTACTATGTATTACAATTGATGGCAAACTCACCTTGAAACACATTCTCTACACAATAAAGAAAACACACTTTAAACTTGGCAAACTTTACCGTAATAAACTTTACATGGACAAAAACACCAAAACAAAATTGGCAAGCACCTAACTCATCTCTGCCTTACTTTATGGTAGTGCCATCTTTACTAACCTTCACGCATCCCTCAGCAACAAATTTCGGTCTTGTTACTATAAAATAGCTAAATTTTGACTCAGGAAAGCCTTACTGCTCACACCACTGCCAAGCAATCTCTGAACTGAACTGGTTGTATTTCCCAAACTATTTTTGCTATACCCAACTAATGCTAGCCCATACATTCATTTGTAAACCATATACCTGCCCAGCACTCTCATCAATACTACAAACTTATATTCATTCATATACCCTTAGATCCTCCAGCAAATTACTACTAATTGTAAGCAAGCTCAATAAAAGAGCTGGACAATGCTTATTCTCCCATAGCATAACCCTAAAGTAGCATTAAAAACGTACTTCCTTGACGATCTCAAATGCCATTGCAAATCAGACAAACCACCCTAACACCAGCACTATTTAATTCTAACCCAGTTTTATATTTCAAAATAACTTTCTACCCAGATGGCATCTCAGCTCTATTACCACTAAAACAGTTTCAACAAGAACTGCTATGTTTCTCATGCAATACCATAAAGAAACAACTCAAGATTTTGTACTATAATACCAACTGTCTGATATATATTAATAAGATATATGTAGTCTATGTATTTTTCTTTTATAATATTTTAACTTTGCTTATTTTTGCTATTTAAAATTTTTGTCTACTGTCTATATTTGACTGTAAACTGTGGAGCTTTTCTCCCTGGGCCTCTACTGAAAATGGGTTCCTGACTCAGTGGACTTTCCTGGTCAACAAATGTCAATAAATAAATAAATATAAATAAATAATAAACGGTGCCACTACTGACCTTGGAAACTATCACCCCATTAGCTTGATGAGTCTGATCTATAAAGCCATGGAGTACATTATTATATCGGTTTCATTAAGGGCAGATCTTGCCTGTTGATCCTGGTTGACTTCTTTGAGACTGTCACCAAGGCCCTGGATGAGGGAAAGTCAGTACATATGGCTTACCTTGACTTGGCCAAGGCCATTGACACAATCTCCCACTTGGGCATCATCAACAAGCTAGGTGGGTGGCCAACTGGCTCACCAACAGGACCCACAAGGTCAAAATAGATGCCTCCACCTCCAATAGCAGACCTGTCATTAGTGAAGTTCCCCAGGGATCTGTCCTGAGACCCCCTACTGTTTGGCATCTACTTCTTAGAAGTCCAGGCAAAGACAAAAGGCCAGTTGCTGACCAAGTTTGTGGACAACTGTAAGTTGGGTGCTGTCATTGACTCCCCAAATGATGCTAACATACTGCAAGAGGCTCTCAAGAGGCTCTCACAGCAACTAATGTTTTTGTTTTTGTATTATGCTTTGTTTTACTTTCATTGTATACTGTAATTTCTTAAACTGTGTAATAATTTGTGAACATATGTTAATTTTTAAATATGTATACCTTTTAAGGAGCTTTTCTCCCCGGGCCTCCATTGAAAATGGGCTATTCTCAGCCCAATGGACTAACCTAGTTAACAAACTGTACATAAATAAATAAATAAACAATGACTGGTGCCAAAATCTTGGCCTCAAGTTAAATGCAGAAAAATGTATCATCATACCATTCAGCAAAAACACGGCCCCTACTAATTACAACATCAACTGCAACCCCCTAAGTAAACAACCTGTGGTGAGAGACCTGGGTACTCAAGTTGACAACATTTTCACATTTCACCATCATGTAGCAGCAGTGCTCAGAAAAGCCTTTTACTTGTCTCATCTCATAAGAAAATGCATTGCATCCAGAAAAAAGGAGGTTATTACCTCTCTATACTCCACCCTCATTAGACCAATAATTGAGTATAACCCCCTGTTTGGTATGTAGCTCTCCAAACATCTGCACCAACTGGAAAGGTCACAGAAATACCTCACGAAGAGAATTCATGGCCTCTAACACCTGTCCTATGTGGACAGGCTCAAATCACTATCTCTCTATCCGGTATCATACAGATTGTTCAGGGGTGATCTGTGTCTCGCCTACAAGGCAATTTGAGACCCTGCTCTACTAGAGATGCTCCAAATCTGCAAGTTTAACTCCTCACACATTACCCACTCAAAGGAGCTAAATCTAATATGTGACATCAATAAAACCTGCTGGAGAGACAGGTTTGTCTTCCAGAGGCTGCCCTGTCTCTGGAATAGATTTCCCATACACGTCAAACAGAGCACCTCACTGGTGTTTCTTTTTTGGGGATAATCTCTTGGCTAGGCTTGTAATGGCCCCAGGGCCATTAGCCTAGTAACCTCCTATGATCCTATGATCTTGTGTTGCTTCCTCTCATTTCAAAATATTGTTAAACAAAACCTTCCAGATCATTATCACTTTCTTCCCTCCTAGCTTCCAAACTTCCACAGGAATACCATCTATTCCTGGGCACGTTCCTGCAGATTGATTATATGTTGCCATTTTTACCTCATCTCTTCCTGTCTTAATTATTAATTGTTGAGCCCCATCTACCTCTAACCTTGGCATACTTAAGTCTTCTATAAATATTTCCATTTGTGCTTTTTCTTGATGTCCACATTTCTCTCCTTTAGACAATTTTGCATAAAATTTCCGAAATATATCTAATACATCTACAGGATCTTTGGTTATTATTCTTGTTATGGGCTCCCTAAGTTTGGCAACAACCCTTTCTACTTACTGTTGCCTACGTTGGGTTAAAAGTTTTTGTGCTCTGGAATTACTTTCAAAATACAGTTGCTTAACAGCAATCTTTATAAACTCATGTATATTATCCAGATATTCCCTTATTTTCTCTTTAGCACTCTGCAGTTGTGCATCTTCATGTTTTGTGAGAGTCACCTTATTTTGCAATAATTTAACCTTTGTCAGACCCTCTAAATAATTTTTGCTACTTTGTAACCATATCTATTTTTCTTTATTTCTCCAATATTTTTGAACTGCACTGTCAATTTATCCCACTCACTAGCTATAACTTCTGAACAAATTTCTGTCACTCATCATAACTCTCAAATTATTTCCACTACCCATTCTTAAATTCCTATCTTTTAACAGGTAGTTGGGGAAACACCAGTGACTCATTTTTACTTCATTACCCTGCATTTTTGTATTAGTTGCTATACACATGATCTGAAAGAGTTATTGGGTGTGTGTGTCAAAGCTTTCAATTAAATGCATATGTTCCTGTGAAATATATCTTCGGTCTAGTTTAGTCAAGTTATTGTACCTTGTGGCATAATATACAAATTCTTTCTGAGTTCCTACTACTGAATTCTCATCTCCATATCAAATATTTTCATAATTTTTTTCAGAATTCTACTCTCTTTCATTAGATGTTTCCTTCTAGGTCTTCCAGGTACAATCTTTACTATTGCAAATCAAGTTTCAGTCCTCACCTATAAGTAATATTCCCTGCTGAAAATTGATTATTGATATTGGTGAAATATAAACGCCATTGTAATCCTCTTCCTTTGCCAGTAGCCTTTACTGCCACAAATTTACCATTATTGTCTTTTTTCCCTCTTCTATCACTATTGGAGGTCCTATAGCAATTACTAAAAAGACTTCCCTTTTTTTTTGTCTGTTGAATATCCATTCTGAAATCCTTTATCAAATTCACATGCTCACATCTTTTCAAATGTGTCTCGTGTGGCATTATTATTTGCAGTCTGTAGTTCTTAATATAATTCATTTTTTTTGTTTATACCTGTGAGGCCATTCACATTCCAAAATAATATGGTCAGCCAATATGATAAGAAGTTATTATTCCCGCCTATCTATTATATATGACCACTTTTTTAGATGTCTCTTTCCAGCTTTTGTGTTACATGTACCCACTAATGTTTGGCAGGGTGATCCCTTATACAGTTGCTTCATTTTATCTCCACTTGGACCTATGCCACATTTTACAAGTCTTTTTGTAAGCTTGACAGGAAAGCATTATTTGCCACTGCACTGCTTTGGGATTAAACATGTCTAGCTTTAGAAGGGAAGCTGCCCCAGTTAAGGCACAGAGGAGGAGTGTTCAGGAGCCCAGAATATTTACTGGATTCCTGATAAAGTGCCAAAGCCAAAGGTTTCTGCAGGGGGACTATTCTGGCTCCCAGTACAAGTCTGAGCCTTGGAATAGTCTGGCTAAGGCTGTATTCAGTGCAAGTGCCATCCCACACACTGGAGAACAGTGTAGGCACTACTTCAATGGCCTAAAAAGTGCAAGATGGATACACTCAACCAGTAGTTGGATGATCCGTTTTGTGTGCTTAATTGAATTTCAAACTAGTCACATCCCTCAGTTGTGTATGTATGCTAATAAACATAATTTATAATATATAGATAGCTGAGTATAAGCAAGAGTGGTGTGCATAATGGTCTTATGTTCTTTTCTTTTCTTCTCTGGGCTAATCCTGAAATAGTGGTGAATAGTCAAGCCCATGCTGATCATCTAGAGAGACTGAGGGAAGCAAGTCATATGTATGCAGCACAAGAGAAGTATTATTGTAGCTTTAAAAGTTAAAGACAAATGTTTTTCTTTTCTATACAGTAGTATCAAATTAAGCATACATATCCTAACTGTAAAAGCAAGTATGCATGCATATGTCTGAAGCACAAACCAACTTTAGAAGTCAAGTGTAAAACTGTAGTCAGAGGTTGTGGGCTCAAATACCATGAGTAACAACTATAGAATAATGTAATTTTTTTAAATAATATTACATAACTTAAAATATATACAAGTAGCTTATATGACCTGCTATTAACTGTATTCTGTATAATTAGACCAATCATATGTGCAATATATGCACATTGCAAGGATTACTTTGAGCAATCTTTAATTATAGTTTGCAGTTGTTAGGAAGTATACTTAAATGTAAAACTTCAGATAAAATAGTTGCATTATTGTGATAATGCATTGTATGTCACATATGATACTACTAAATGTATCTCTTTTTTCTTTCACCCCAACCTTTATCTAAATTTTTCTTTCCATCATGTGTCATCAAAATGTCTCCTTGTCATCCACCTGTAACAAATCACTAAATGCTTCACAGCACAGCAAGGTAGGCCAACCCCAGTGGCTCAGCCCGCCACCACTCCACTGGTTTCAGAACCAACCCCCAGCACATCTGGGACCCAACCTGGCAATACTGTCTCTGCTGCCCCTGCACTACCTGCACACTCAGGTAGCCCTACTCTGGCAGCTGGTGGTGTACTATCCTCCAGGAGTACTGGCAGAGGTGGGGATTTCATCACCCGCCATTAGATGCCAGGGTCATGCACCACACCACTGGTGCATGCCTACACCAGATGGAAAGGCTGCTCTCCCTCATAGTCCATAGGAAGAGATGTTAAGCACTCCAGCAGCCAGTGGAGTAAGGGAATGGTGAAGACAGCTCTATGGTCGAGGACTAGATTCTCACTGTCTGCATAATTGACAGGCATGGGCTTGTGTGGTCCCCTCTCTCATCCCAGTCATGGTGTCACCCAGTGTTTTATGTAGCTCACCATCCCTGTGTCTTGTCTTATTTGACTTGTTTGTTTGCAATTGCTTCCTCACCTACCCACCTTACCTGACCCAGAAATTCCAACATCCCTTACCCAGCATTCCTGCCTTATTGAAGTTATTAAAAAAAAAGAAACCTGTCCCACAAAAAATATCGTCCCATACATAGCTCTCCATTTTGCACACATGCCTTCTTGACACACTTGATTTGGTGCAAATGACTATACAATGTAATTGCATTGTTGTCACCTATCTTTGTGGAGGTGACAGTCCACATTCAGCTAATATTCTGTACATATTTTCCTTTTACACTGTTGAAATGAATACCAATAGTTCTTTCCTACCTCTCTCTTGCACATTCCTATATTGCATTCCCTTTGTTCTTCCCCTTGCTTGCCCCCATTTTACCACGTTCCTATCTACCCCATTTTAACACCTATAATCTGGTCGAAAAATAGAATCACACACAACACACATAAGTACCAAAAAAAAAACAATTGACCCCTTCACTTTTTGGCCTCCGTATTTGTGCAGTGTTTGGCATCATGCACCAATGCCAAGTGATGGTGAACGGCTATTCAAGGATGTGGTTACCTCTATGTAATGCTGCTTAAACATTCTGTACTATGTCAACAAAGTAACATACAGTGAATGTAGTATAAAGATTTAATTTCATTGCATTATCACTACTTAGTAAAAGTATTACATACACCTGGATTCAAACCCTGTATCATCTTGGCTAAAAAGGAAGTGTGTCAATGCATTTACACCTGCTACTCCAGAGTCAACTAAGCAGCAGGTCTTTTTCATACCCTCAATACTGAGAACTCTTAGAATTTTAGCATTGAGGCTCGCATTTGCTCACTTCTTAACTGTGCACAAACAGGGAAAGCAGTAGAAATGTGTATCTTGCATGTTTTAACAATTTGACATCCATCATGCAAACCCACTGCTTGGTGACGCACTATGCAAAGTGGACAATAGCATGCATTACTTTTGTCTACTGTCCATTTAGCGTTCATGACATGAAACTACACGTGGAAACAGAAAAAAATTAAGGCCCTAGCTAAGAAAATATCACATATTTACAAATCAACTATCTGTTACCACCCCCATGCACTGCAACCTTGGTCTCTTGATACTTGTTTAGAAATATATCAACTACAGTACAAAAATTAATAACAAACATTATTAAGCAGTAAGAATAAAGTGCAAGCCACACAGGGATAAATGCTCCAAAACCAATTGCAATTAGAAAAATAAAAAAGTAAATGATGGCACTTAGGAGCAACCCAGCATATAAAGCAGTCTTCAGCATCAATATAGTCCCAATAGGAAGGCAGAAATCTATACTGTTAGAACATCCAAGAAATAATCCATCATAGATAAAACCAGATATATTTATTTAGGCACATAAAAAGGTAAGCGCTTTCGCCAGAAGGCTTCCTTAGACCTTTAACAAACAGAAGTAAAAAGTGTTGAGCATTTTATATAGCAGGTATTCAATTAAATAATTAACTAGATGACATCATCATGAATTCTTTCAACAAGTTCTTAAAGTCAAAGACAAGAAATATGCAGATCTATGAAAGTTTATAGAAGGTGTTTCTCTTACTTTTAACTTATTAATTATAAAAATAATACTCAAAAAATATCCAGTCACACCTATATAGTTATATAAAATATTTTTTCTATATTATTAGCTCTTAGTTTTATATTAGACTTGTATAAATTTGTTTGTTTTTATTGAAGTTTTAATATAAATTTTATATAACTATATAGGTGTGACTGGGAATATATTGATGTTGAAGACTGCTTTATATGCTGGGTTGCTCCTAAGTGCCATCATTTACTTTTTTATTTTTTTAATAACAAACATTGTTTTATATACCATGCACATCTTTAGAATGTTAATACAAACTCAGATTTTCCAAAACTTGTAGTAATGTGGACACCTGCTTTCATATAGTCTGTAAACCTGTCTTGTAAAGTATACCTGCACATTGGAACACAACCACCAAATACTATACATTGCACACTCATCAATCTGCTAACATCCAGAACTTTAATATCTTGATAGTTGAACATGGCTAGCTATCCATTTCATGCAGGCCTCCCAAGATCTTTTCTACAACATCCAATGCTGATGCCATCCACTGTAAGTTGTCCTGCGGCCTTGCAAAAGTCAGACTTGTGCCATGGCACTTGTGTAAATTACTGAGTTTTGTAATCTGTATGCTTAAATATGTAGGGGTCCTGTTCTCACTACAATCAACTGGGAAGAGTGAGTATGTGTGTGTGTGTGTGTGTGTGTGTGTGTGTGTGTGTGTGTGTGTGTGTGTGTGTGTGTGTGTGTGTGTGTGTCTATCTAGTCAGAGGAGCATAAGTATGTATCCTACAGTTACAACTCCAATGCCATGGATTGCCAGTATTTTGACACTTGCAGATGTCTACACATCAATTTCATGTAGGCCTCTTAAAATTTTCTCTCCAACATCATGTGCTCATGTCATCCACTATAAGTCATCCTGCAAGAGTTCTCTAGTTGGTGTACTTACACAATTCTTACTGCAGTCAACTGTGTGTGTGTGTGTGTGTGTGTGTGTGTGTGTGTGTGTGTGTGTGTGTGTGTGTGTGTGTGTGTTTGTGAACTTGCTTGACATTAGAGAGAGCATTTTACACCTGAATGTGGGATACATCTATTACCATTTTCTCTTCACCAGACACTGCTGATGTCATCACCTATAAAGGGTTGCCTGACACTCAACATGTCAGACTTGACTGTGGCACTTGCTTTAAATACAGAGTTCTCTAGTTAGTGTACTTAGATAGGTAAGGGTTCTGTTCCCACTGCAGTCAACTGTGGTGTGTGTGTGTTTGTGCATTTGCTAGATATTACAGACAGCATTTTACACCAGCATGTGGAACACTGCTATTACCATCTTCTTTTCACCAGCCTCTGCTGATGTCATCAGCAATAGCTGATTTGTGGATGTGCAGTATTCCCATTAGGGTGGTGTTACACTAGGCCTGTACAAGTCACCTCATCCTATATGATATGGATTACAGTGACAGAGCTTTCATTCTATCCTTATATGTCATGGCATGGTTTAAAGACCTTGTATTTTATTGGTGAGAAACCCCAATAATCTTTCCATCCGCTGCAAGTGTCTGGTCAGGTACATGCAAAAGGGAACATTATACTCTATTTGTGTTCTGATGAGTTTCTAGTACAGTGTTGTTATATCATCCTCAGATACAGAAAGATGTTCTGACCTATGAGGTGCATAACATAGTCTTTCCATACCACTGTGGACACTTGGTGGTCAAAGTTCAGATTGCTAACTACTTGTGTTCCTGGGTCTTGCACCACTGGGTGTCAGCATAGGGGGAGAGTTGTCAATGCTGTAATCAGCAGGGAATTCCACTTTGCAGAAGGCTAAAATAATGACACATTTTTGTGTTTATCTGTAGACCACGTGGCTTTGGCCCCAATCATTTGTCTGTGTTAGCCTCTCCTGTAGTATGTTAACATTACATGGACTCAATGATTGCAGCCAATATGCAAGAATCAGAAAACCTGGTAAACCAAAGGTCATATCCTTTAACATGTACTGTCAAGAAATAGATTACAAACAGTAAATGGCCCAGCACAGATCCTTGGGGTATACCAATGATGACAGCCCTACTGGTATAGGTTGATTCATAAACTTTCACAGTATGTATTCTGTTGGTGAGACAATTGGTTAACTGTCTAGTGACATAAGGGTTAATCCCAGCTAGGAGAGTTCTCAATGATACCTGAGTAGTGGAGTGTGTCCAAACTGTAGACCAGATCAAAATAGGCAGCATGCACTGCCTTACCTTCATTCAAGCCTATCAGATAGAATCATTGGGTCATAACAACATCACAGATCACCTATAGGCTGACTCAAAACATACACCTAACTGACATGGTTGGATACACACTTCAACACACCATCCAGATGGACTATGTTCCCGAAGAAGGGTGTAAATCAACATGCATCCATCTGAGTGGGGGGACTGCACCTAACGCATGCATGTATAGACACATCCTAACTCTCCTCATCTGTGAGGTAGATCAACATGTCATTATGGACCTTTTCTAAATGGGCACTAGTAATAGCTTGGCTGTGTGCAACAGACATGTGTGAGTTGTTAATGCTACATCCATGTCTGTTACACCTGTTAAATGCTTTCAAATAAGTCATCAAGGGCATGCATGATGACAACACTATCATCCTGTGGAACTTGAGCAGGTCAAGGCATTTGACTCAAATGCACACTGACGTATTCACTCAACACTGTCAGATGTGGCCATAAACACCTATATCACAAGGTGGGTAGACCACGGGATGACATACATGGCATCTAAATATGTTGAAGTGTGTATAGTGACCTATATCTTGGGTCGGGTGATCAGGTTTGTACATCAGGGCTATCTGCTAGCCCCTTTCCTGTCCATAATTTAAGTCACAGACGTCAAGAATGACATACACATACTGTATCCAAACAGCTGTCTGGAGGACTACAGATTGTGGGTAATCATTGAATCCAGCTGTGATATTAGTATAATACAGACAGTATCAACATGCAACAATGATTGCTGCCACAGCCATGACAACTCATGAGATGAAACAAAAACAAGGGGGGATTTGCTACGTTATCAAAACAAAAATGCACAACCCAAGGATAATGTAGACTTTACACCCTAAATGCAGACCAATTGGCACTTGATCTGTGTCCAGGGGTAGATGGTATGTGGAACGTCCACCAGCATGTGACCACAGAGGTGACTCCTCCCTTTTATGTAACACTGAGCACGTGCAGGACATCCGCATCAAAGGCTGTAATACTGCCATAGGTCACAGTCTTCCTCACGCCAATAACTGAGTACAGTGCACCCTTCTTCATGTACCTCCCTACACATCTTCCAGTGAGGTGTAACTGAAGTGTACCACCTTGGCCACAGTGAGCTCCCACACATCTTATTGCCTATACCTAGGTATTCTTTTTGCTGCATAAACATTACTGTCTGATGGTCTGGAACCCCCATCAAGGTGTTATCACAGATGCACGTGAGATACCTGTTCCAGTGATGCACACAGTACACACATAGCTGTTTGACAACATTGATGGCATGGGTTACCTTTGTGACAGTGTGGATTATATATATATATATATATATATATATATATATATATATATATATATATATACACACACACACACACACACACACACACATATATATATATATGCCATGTACACCAGTCAACTTGCCTGTCTTGATTATAATGTCGCATACAAGTAGAGCAGTATCCCTCCTAACACTTCCAGCAGATGTTACAGTGTCAGGACAGTGTACTTGATTACCCTCATAGATTGCCGACACGTCATAATAGTTGTATAAGTGTGTTCATCCAGAACAATCTATGATCACTCAGAATAACATATGTTACATCACAGACATGGGATTACTGGTGGTATTATTCAGATATTGTCCATGATTATGTGTGCTTCTTTTACTGTTGTCCATGAGCCTATAACTGCATCCCACTTTTTGGAGACCTCTGCTGACATTACAGTCATATTCAGACAAATCAGTTTGCAAAGCTTCAGAATATGCACCCAACCCTGATTGTATATAATATCCCTGATAGAGGTCCCCTTCATTGTTCATCTCTGGATGCTTATATCACAAAGACATCTTCTCCATTGTTATGTGACCTTGCATGACAGTCACACAATATACATTTTCACTGTGCAGTCTGTACTGTACCATGTCAATATGTGATTAGTGTTCCTCCTACAATTGTATTCCATTGACATGCCATCTGCTCTACATTATATTGTTTCACCTGTCATCTTTCCCTGTGTTCATTCTTACAATTCCAAAGTATGTCCCTATTTAATGCACACATGTCCCTTGCTGTTTATTTTAAATGGCAGTCCATGTACCCATGCATATCATTTACACAACTTTTCTACAGAATGCCCGGAATGGGATTCCACAATACTCTGCACTGTATACTGTCCTGTACTGTGTTTGGACTATATACATTGCTATATGATAAACCATGGTGATCATTGTGGCATTCCACACAATCCCACTAACTTAGTGTGCGCTAAGGTACACAGGTTTGCTATACATGTTGCTTTATATGGTTTCCTGGCTGGCAACACTGTTGCCATCCAAGAAATTGTGCTTGTTTATGTTTAAATGTGATGCATGGAATGAATATGTAATCACCACTGCTGTTCATCACACAAACATGTAAATTCCATGTAGGCTTTGTGTGAAGCCTGCACGGAGTTTATTGAATCCTAGAATGCCTATACCTAGGTATTCTTTTTGCTGCATAAACATTACTGTCTGATGGTCTGGAACCCCCATCAAGGTGTTATCACAGATGCACGTGAGATACCTGTTCCAGTGATGCACACAGTACACACATAGCTGTTTGACAACATTGATGGCATGGGTTACCTTTGTGACAGTGTGGATTATATATATATATATATATATATATATATATATATATATATATATATATATATATATATATATACACACACACACACACACACACACACACACACATATATATATATATATATATGCCATGTACACCAGTCAACTTGCCTGTCTTGATTATAATGTCACATACAAGTAGAGCAGTATCCCTCCTAACACCTCCAGCAGATGTTACAGTGTCAGGACAGTGTACTTGATTACCCTCATAGATTGCTGACACGTCATAATAGTTGTATAAGTGTGTTCATCCAGAACAATCTATGATCACTCAGAATAACATATGTTACATCACAGACATGGGATTACTGGTGGTATTATTCAGATATTGTCCATGATTGTGTGTGCTTCTTTTACTGTTGTCCATGAGCCTGTAACTGCATCCCACTTTTTGGAGACCTCTGCTGACATTACAGTCATATTCAGACAAATCAGTTTGAAAAGCTTCAGAATATGCACCCAATCCTGATTGTATATAATATCCCTGATAGAGGTCCCCTTCATTGTTCATCTCTGGATGCTTATACCACAAAGACATCTTCTCCATTGTTATGTGACCTTGCATGACAGTCAGACAATATACATTTTCACTGTGCAGTCTGTACTGTACCATGTCAATATGTAATTAGTGTTCCTCCTACAATTGTATTCCATTGACATGCCATCTGCTCTACATTATATTGTTTCACCTGTCATCTTTTCCTGGATTCATTCTTACAATTCCAAAGTATGTCCCTATTTAATGCACACATGTCCCTTGCTGTTTATTTTAAATGGCAGTCCATGTACCCATGCATATCATTTACACAACTTTTCTACAGAATGCCCGGAATGGGATTCCACAATACTCTGCACTGTATACTGTCCTGTACTGTGTTTGGACTATATACATTGCTATATGGTAAACCATGGTGATCATTGTGGCATTCCACACAATCCCACTAACTTAGTGTGCGCTAAGTTACACAGGTTTGCTATACATGTTGCTTTATATGGTTTCCTGGCTGGCAACACTGTTGCCATCCAAGAAATTGTGCTTGTTTATGTTTAAATGTGATGCATGGAATGAATATGTAATCACCACTGCTGTTCATCACACAAACATGTAAATTCCATGTAGGCTTTGTGTGAAGCCTGCACGGAGTTTATTGAATCCTACAGTAAGTACTTTTTTTTTGTAAACAATCCAGGATTTCTTCCATGTCTGTGCATTTCTTAGTAAAACTAGTAATATATATACTTTTGATGTGATTATTTCTTGCTATCATTTTGGATCTACACGTTAAGTTATGTAAGCCTTTAGGAGACAGAAAATATTAACTTTCTCTAAACTAAAGGAAATCTTATAGATTCATAGGCACATAGGGTATTGATCTGTGATGCTCTTTTAAAGCCTAGCTATGCATCCCCATGAAGATTTTAGTTTTTATATTTTAAGTACAAATAACCCAGACATTAGCAGAACATTTACCTGTTTCCCCTATCCACAAGAGACAATGGTGCTTATGCTGTAGAATCTTTTGAAAGGCTGGGGTAATTTTTTTTCCATTTTTGGTAATAGGCCTTTTTTCCTTCTTGTGTGTTTACTTTATTTTGTCTATATTTCCTTGCCTTGCTGTTCCAATAAGTCTTTATTCCATTGCTTTGTCTTGTTATAATACCAAGTAGAGATTTTACCATATAAATGTGCTTTCAGAGTCCCATGGATCATTTCAGAAACGTTACCATTATTATCGAAGTCTAGGAACTGCTGCATTTGTGTTATAAACCATTTTTAATATCTTTTAACTTTATTATATAAACTGGTGGTCTGTTAAAATAAATTAATTTTCTTGGATTTATCACTGTTGCATAAGTGATTGCATTGTAATCTGATAAAGGACATTATCATTTTTATAGACTTTTCCTATTTTATAAACCAAATAATTTGAAATGTATTCCCTATCAATTCTTAACTGCTGCTCATATATCTACAAGAGTAGAGAGTGTAAAACAAAGCATTTGATACAGAAATTTTTGTAACAACTCTAAATCTAAGCAAGTCAGTAAAGTTTACTAAAGCCTTAACTAATGCTAAAATTCTAGGTTTGTTAATTTCACCAATATCATTTTCTTTAAGTATATAGTAATGTCTTCTGTCATTACCATAGTTCCCATCATATCTGATGTTAACATTTTCCGATACTTCCTAGAGAATTTAGCTTCAAGTCCCAGATTCCAGTACATATTTACTAAAGTTAATATTCTTTTCTGATATTCAGTAATTGCCAAACATATAATACGTTTATAATCACTATAAAATTCAATAACCCAAGGCTTTATAATAGAATGTCTCCCTAAAATTGCTGTACTAATTCCCATTTCTTTAAAACTAGAACTTGTTAGTACTGTGTATTCATTTTATTGAATCTATTAACATCATCTTGCAACAAATGAGTTTCTTATAAAAAGCCATTTGAGTTTTATGCATTTTTAAATATTTTAAAAAATTGCCTTTCTTAATGCCATTGTTGAAGCTGCTTACATTTAAATAAAGACATTTTAAAGAAGACATCTTATATTTAGTCACATATATATTATTAGTAATTACTATTCTATGTTCTCCATAATGATCCAGATCCTTAGAATAATGACTGCATGAAATAAAAGCAAAACTTTTGCCTTAAAGTTAATTTTATTTGACACAGACTCAAAAAGCAAAATATTAACAATATTAAAGATGACTAACGTACAAGGAAACCAATTCCCTTCCATGGAACTTAAGGTTCCTAGCTTGAATAAAAATCCCATTCAAACTACCATTATAATTGTTTATACCTTCTTATACCCACTTATGGAAGTTACTCCAACTTTAAATATGTATACCACATTATTAAAATGCAGAGCCGAAAACAATAATTTGGAGTTAAAAAACTAAAGTTGCTACCCTTAGAAAAGCATGCATCTGAGAATATGTTTAATCAGCCAAAGTTTCTGCTAATGTTCACATTTCACACCTCCCAGGTTTCTAGTTAAAAACTATTCTGGCAATACATTTTAAATGTAAAAAGGGCTTTCCACTGTGTCACAAAAATGACAAGTGACAACAATATACAGCACAGCCTTTTATAAAACAGGTTAAAATATAAAGTGTAACACTGGGAAGAGGAAGAGAAAAAGTGAGTAATCATATCAAGACATGCTGCTACATATGAGTCTGCATTCAAAACCAAATTATATTACATACTCACCAGGAAACTCTACCTGTATTGCGCACTAAAAAGTCAGAGAGGGACTGCTACATGCTTGTTTTTTTCATCTTGTCATTTTAAAAAATCTACACTGTTTTTTTTTTATTTCTTAAACAAGTGAGGGAGCTCAAGCTTACTTTGAGAAATAATTTATATTAAAACTCACCAAAATTGTGAAACTGCATATTAATGGTCCACATTAGATATTAAATATGCAAATCACTTAAAGCATCAGTATGGTAACACAAATATTGTATTTTGAAAGGGAAAATGTAAATTACTATGAAACAGTATATTTCTGCATGACAAGAAATACTGCAAATGCTAAGTAAATATGTTTTACATATTAATTGACAGATACTTACAGAATTAACTACATGTATGTGAAAGAATTACATTAAAGCCTTACCTAGGGTGCAGCTTACCAAACAATATTTGTACATATAGTACTTCTCTTAAAAATGAAGGACACAGCTTGAAAAGCAGTGTCATATTTAAGCTGACCAATTAAAGGAATATTCTTTATTGTCAAGATCTGTATTTTAAATCCTCACAGAAAGCAGATAATAATGTCACACTGAAGTGCAGAAAGATATAGGGGGAAATTCATCAAGGTAATGTGATGTGTGCACCACCGTGTACACATTGTGGTACCTTTTCCTGATTCAGTAACTACATTACATGGTGTGGCATAGTCCCCTAGCATGAAAACATTCAACATCTTGAAGGTCTGGCCATGTGGTCATGCTGAATGCTAATGAGGAATTCCAGGGGGGAGAGGCATATGCTAATTAACTACATTCTGTCTCCCCCAGAACTACCTCCAGGAAGGCATGTGTATGGCTGAGTGATTCAAGAACTGTCTTGGCCTTTAGATCAGTATGGCTATCCCCACTATACTGTGGTATTGAACACAGTCAAAAGGCCTTGTTCAACTGCTGAATATGAACATGGTGGAGTTGATCATTAGACAGCAGGGATTACTCTTAAAGTATCATAATAGCACTGATAGCAAAATGAGGATCAGGAGATGAAGGGATGCACTAGACACAAGAAATTACTCTTTAAATTGCTTTAATGGCACAGCAATGGTATGGGGATTTGGGGGGACCACCCTGACACCAGAAATAAGAAAAAGTGCAGTGCCGTAATAACATCAACATCATAACGGGATCTGAGGTGGGGGGATCAACTACACACCAGGGATGACTCATGGAATAAAGTGCCATATTGCTCCAACAGCAGTACAGGGATCAGAGGGGTGGGGTGATACACTAGACTACTATGGTCTAATAGATATGTGATGTAATGGCATCCAAACTATTATCAGGTTCATTCAAACTATTATCAGGTTGGGGGGAACCACAGGGAGGCAAATATGGTAGGGCTTGCAGTTTTTGTGTGTATATGTGTGTGTGTCTGTGTCTGTGTTTTTGTCTGCGTTTGTGTCTGTGTTTGAGTCTGTGTGTGTGTGTGTGTGTGTGTGTGTGTGTGTGTGTGTGTGTGTGTGTGTGTGTGTGTGTGTGTGTGTGTGTGTGTGTGTGTGTGTGTGTGTGTGTGTGTGTGTGTGTGCGTGTGTGTGTGCGTGTGTGTGTATATGAGAGGTTGACTGGAGGGGTGGGCCACTAATTACATGAGCAGCAGGTTGCCACTGCATTGTGCAGATAAACAATGATCTGCACGTTGTGGTAATAAATACGATCAGAGACATGCAAATTAGGAGATAATGAGGTCTTATCTTATCATTGCTAACATGTGTCTGAATCATAACTATATTAAGGTAAGGGAGAAGGGCCTTTCTAGGCACTTTAATGAATTTCTGGCATAGACTTGTATAGAATTTTTACATCTGTATAACTGGATAGACAAAAATTATTCTTTGTTTAGATAAATACACTAGTCCATTGCATTGTCTTTTTTGTTTTTGTTAGGATAAACAGTCTCCCATCCAGGTCTCCCTGCTTGTCTCTTTAGGGTTGTATTGCTCCAGTCTATTTCTGTCTGATGACTTGATGATTTTTTTTCAGATTTAAGAAAGAAAAAGGCTACTTCTAAGGAGTCTGACATACGCATTCCCTCAAACAGAAATATTCCTGCTGGAATTAAAACATGGCATTTAATATTACATTTTCTTAGAGACTTCACCAACAGTAATCATGACTTCCTTTTTTTTTCCATTACGTTCTGTGAATAGTTATTATCAAATCTGATGAAAGATTTATCAATTTTCAATCAGAGGCTGCCCAAGCAGTTCTAATACCTCAAGGGTCAATTCTTGGTCCCTTTCTAGTCACAATATTCACAAACAGACTTTACACTGCCACTCAGCATGCTATACTTGTCCAATATGTAGATGGGTCCTCACTCATATGCTCGGCTCCATCCCTACCTACACTACTCAACAAAACCCAACAATCCTTCCTGGACATAGAAAAATACCTTAAAAACTCACAACTGATTCTTAACCCTTCCAAAACAAAACTAATGCTTTTCTCCAATAGGAAAAAAATCTATAGATTCTACTTCATTTACCATTTATCTAATAACACTCTTATTGAACCAGTTGATCAAACTAAGCTACTTGGAGTCACCATTGATAATGACCTCAAATTTGATAAACACCTAGCCATTGTCATCAAGACAGTACACTTCAAACTTGTACAGAATAAAGCCCTTCCTAACTGACTCCACCAGACTTGCTTGCCATCAGTAGAACCCACCTTCTGTCTACCCTCTTATATGCTTCACCTATCTTCACTAACTTAAGAAAATGTGACTTAGCTAAACTAGAACCCTGTTACTATAAAGTAGCTAGATTTGCCTCCAACCAGCCTGCAAGAACTTATCACTGTAATATTCTACACCAACTCAACTGGCTGGAGCTTCCCAACCTGTTAACCATTAACCACCTTGTATTGACAGATTCCACCATGTTTCACCCTGATAACTGCCCTTCTATTAGTAATCTAGTCCATCCATACTCTTGCAGTAGAACCCTAAGGTCCTCTAATAAACTGCTCTTGAAAGTTAGTAAATCTAACAATAGTTACGGAGGTTCCCCATACTCATGTAAAGTTGCCAAAACTTGGAATGAAATACCCCAAAATATACTAAACACCAACAATACTTCTAAATTTAAACAGCTACTTAGGGAACAGCTCAATAACACATGGCTCTGCTCACATACCAAGCCTGATTGACAAATCTTAGCACACCCTTGACTAGCTCACTCCTCTTGTCACTAGCTATCTCCCTTTATTCCTTATTTAACTTCTCCTTCCCCAATGTATCTTGCTTCTCTCCCTTATGGCTTTCTTCTATCATCTCTCTATATCTGCCTGTCAATTCCACTGCTTTCCCTTGATTATCATATTTCAGCTGGCCCTAAAGGTCTATTAATCTCTTTTTTACATTTACTAATTTTTCTTCCATGCTACTTCTAGTACTTCAAACTTACCTTAATTCTCTGCATATGCCTTGAGTATGATGTATCTTGTATTATACACCTTATACATCTCTTATACTTTATGCTGTTTATTTTTATATTGTCTACTGTATATATTTCTCAGATTGCCTTTTGTACTTGTGAAGCTCTCATCCCTGGGCCTCCGCTGAAAAAGGACTCTCATTGGCCCTGTAGCACACTCCTGGTAAACAAATGGAATTAAATAAACAAATAAATAAATAACAAGTGCTTTGTCTGGATGTGAGATGAATTTGACAAGTACAGATGTGGGAGGGACTCCCTCCATAACTGGAGATTCTGTGAGAGATATGTGAATTCTCTAAATACTGTATGACAAGCCACTTTTGGAATACAGCTGGTATGGAAATTACCATTTTTCAGGAGCACCAGAAATGCTTACATTATTTCTTCTTTCACAGTTTTCTAGGTCATCCACCTTATCTACTGGAAGTTATTTGGTTTTAGAAAAAAGTGGTGTACTTTTCTTGCTCAGACGGTCTTCCCTTGAGGTCATTTAAATTTGGTTTCAGCGCTATGTGAGTATTTTGTTATTGGAGCTTGTTTTAAGAAGTTCAAACTATTTGTTGCTATGCTCTTGTATATAATTTTTTTTTCCATATGCTATATTTTGAAGGATAATACTTTTTATGGACGACAACTTCTTCTGGAAAGCCTTCTTTTTAGAGCTGATTTCTTGCCCAGTAATTTTGGAAACTAACATTCTTCAAGTGGTAGCAGATTTTTCTGTTTATTAACTTTTGACTAAGATAATTTGATCGTAAGACAAAATATTTATTTTCCTGCACTAACTGGATCACATTTGATAATAAAATCCCATCAAAAACTTTTTTAATAGTTCAGAACAACTATAAGCTGTTGTACTTAAGACACCATATTTTCCATGCCTCCAAAAGTATTGGAACTCATGATTATTAAATTGTGGACATTATCTGCAGAGCGTGTTCAAAATACCATGCTTACAAACACTGACTTAATAACATCTGTGAAGTATTGTAGCAGTTGTAGCTGTCACTTAGACAACTTTCTTGACACTTCAAATAATATTCAACCCACAGCAGAAAATTTAGATGATTATGCTGAAACAAATGTTTTACCACACTGAGCCAGGGTAAATCTGCCTGTCTCTGCAATTCTGGTTTCTGTGCATTCCATAAAGCAAATAGTTTTGTGCCTTTTTTCCATTTGTGCTATTGCTTTTAGACCAATATATTAAATCTCCTTCTGCTGTCTGTTATGGGTAGTAGTCATTTAGCGCCACCTTATTAAGGTACTGTGGGTCTATAAAGACTATAACATTGCATTGCTTCACAACAGTTATGGTGTTAACTTATTCTGTAGGCTCAATCTGTGTTACAATTACTCCTATCTGCTTAACGTACGTTACTATTGTCCTATCTTATTTCTTACAACTATGAATAGCCTGCACAATGCATGTATCATGTGCATTACTTCTGATGACAGTTTAATTAGGTATTCTGTTTTACAGCATCACAAATCATCATACAGAAGAAAATAGCATTTTAGGATACCATATTTTGTTTCATCAATTTGAAAATTACACCCCTGCATCTTCAGTGAACAGGCATGCTTGTCTATACTCGCACTCGACATCATTTCTCTGAAAAAGCTTTAAAATTGCTTTTTATCTGGTTGGGATGATTTTCTGTCTAATTCTGATAATTTCTGTAGTGTTTTCACTTAGTACTGCACTGTATCATTCTTGCAATCAACTGAAGCGTTATGTCTGCCTCTACAAAAATGAAATAATCCCATTTGCACATTCTCACTCTTGGCTTACGCTTCAGTCTGTGCATTGCATTCTGTTTACAGCAATTGCAAGCATCATCTTCATAACAGTTGTCTATTTGTATGTCCGAAGTCCTTTAATCTTGCCATAGCAGCGTGCAACGCTGATGAATATGCTGTCTTGCTTTAACTGAGAATGCACAGACACCACTTGGAAAAGCTGCTGATATACTTTGTTTAGATAAACACAGGTCAAGCTGATCTGACCTACAGGCTACAGTTTATGCCCACGGTCTGACAAAAATACACATGCACATAGCTTACAGTCAACAGCCAAATTTCTAAAGGTAGGCTAATACATTTGTTATACTCTGTTCCAGTGTAAAGCTTCAATACAATAATGTGTCATTTAGTTTTTCCCCATCACACTTCTTGCCAGTTACATTCCAAGTTTTTTTCTTATACTACAGAGCTTTGCTTTTCCATGTACAATTTTAATAGATGTGCTCTCAAAATGCATCTTAGTTTCATAGGTTCATAGATAAGTACTAGGCTATCTGCCCGAGGGCATCTATAAGCCTAGCCAGAATGTGTTGGCTTTCTCTGCCCCCTTAGATTAGTTCCCTATGCCTCGTCCAGCAGAACCATTAGTTCCCTGTGCCTCTGTCTAGCAGAGCCACTGCAGTGATCCCCGGGGTAAATTTTCTGTTTCCCATCCACTCATCAAGGTTTCTCTTGAAGAGTGATAGTGAGGGGCTCTGCCTAATGTAGATTGGAATCCTGTTTCAAAGCATGGGAAATCTCTGGGACAGAAATCTATCCCTCCAGCACGTCCTATTTATCGTTGTGGTGAGGCTTAGATCCCTAGAGCATGTGGCGTGTTTTTTTTTAGATGGAGCATGTCCATCAATTATGGGTTGGACATGGCCTTGTATGTAAGGCAGAGATCACCTCTGAGTAAGCGGTATGCAACCGAGTACAGCTGGAGTTTCTTCAGTCGAGCTGCATAGGGCATATATTTGAGGCCAGTAATCCTCTTGATGAGGTACTTCTGTGGTCTTTCCAGCTGTTGCAGGTGTCTTGTAAGGTACATCCCAAATGGGGAGTTGTACTCTATGATGGGTCTGATGAGTGATGAGTAGAGGGGCACCTTTTGTTCTAGATGTGAACCCTTTTGTGATTAGGTGGGCCACATAGAAGGATTTTCTAACCACCTTCGCAATATGATTATCAAAGGAGAGATTACTATCTGCTTGGGTCCCCAAGATCCCTTATTACATTTTCTGTATTTAGGGGACTACCATGTATGTGGTAGATCACGGGTACTTTGTTTTTTCCAAAGGGGATGACTGTGCACTTTTTGGCATTTAGCTTGAGGCCATGATTTTGACACCAGGTATCCGTCTCAGTGAGACCCTTCTGGAGGATGTCTGTATCAGCTGGAGAGTCATTTATGGCCCCCAGTTTGCAGTAGTCTGTGAACTTGGTCAGCCATAGTCCTCCTGTGCTTGCCTGTACCTCTGAGAAGTATATACTGAACAGGAGGGGTCCCAGGACTGAGCCCTGGGGGACGCCACTTGTAACTGGTTTAGCGTTGAACCTAGAGCCTGCAACTCTCACTGTGTGGGTTCTATCCTTGAGCCAACTGACAACCCATCTCATGATGTAGGGGTTTATGTTCAGGCTAGTGAGCTTGTCTATAATACCAGAATGGGGAATGGTGTTGAAAGCCTTTGCGAGGACTACGTAGGCTGTGTAGACCGCCTTTCCCTCATCTAAAGCCTTGGTAACTGTCTCAAAGAAGTCCACCAGGTTTAGGAGGCATAATCTGCCCTTAACAAAGCCAAACTGAGTAGGGTCCAATGTTTGAAGGTTCCCAATGTCTCTGTTAATGAATTCCATGGTGATGCGCTCCATAGCCTTGCAGACCAGGCTAGTCAGGCTTATAGGGCAATAGTTCCCAGGGTCTGTTGTGACTCCACCTTTGTGGAGGGGGATAACTGTTGCTGTGCGCCACTCTATGGTACATGGCCTGTAGAGAGGTTGAGTTTGAACAGTGTGTTTAGGTGAGGGGTTAGTTCATTTTGGAGCTCATGTAAGACACAGCCTGGGACACTGTCTGGTCCCATTGAAGCTGTATTTTTGGCTTTGGATAGGGCTGTTTTAACCTGTGTATCAGTGATTGCTGGGGCACTACATTCTTCTGGTATGGTTATGGGCCTTTTAGAGGGTGAGAGGGGGGTGACGTTTGCACTAAATCTGTCTGCCAGAATGTTGGCAATATCAGTTGGTTCAGTGTATTTTGTGCCATTCTGCACTAACTCAGAGTAGATCTGAGAGTTTCCACTTAGGTTCTTGACATAGCTAAAGAACACTTTGTGGTTATCTTTGGAGTCCTTGGCAATTTTTCTTTCAAAGCTAGCCTTGGATGATTTTATGAGGGATCCTAGTTTCTTGCTGATACTGATCAGGGATGTCTTTCCTTCTTGGGATTTTACTCTTTTCTGGACTAGTTTCCTCCTTCTACTGTATAGCTTGTTTATGGCAGGGGTCCACCAGACTGGTTTCCTTTTCTTGGAGGTGTGAGTCTAGGTTTTGCTTGGGATAGCATGATCCATGCATTCTTGCAGGTGCTCATAGAGTGCCTTTGTAAGGGATTCAGCAGCTTGGACAGCATTGTCCTTTAGCATGGGGGCTGTGAACCTTTCCACCTCGGTCTTAAGTAACGTGAAGTTTGCTTTTGAAAGGTTTTTCATGCTGCATTCCTTGGTTGGGGGTGGGGGCGGAATGTGGATATCCAGGGTGATTAGTTTATGGTCTGATCTAACCAGCAGGGGTTTGACCTCCGGTGTAGAACACCCATCACCCATGTTGGTGATGACCAGGTTCAATATGTTTTCTCCTCTGGTGGGGGTGTTGATCAGTTGATCCAGGGCGTTCGAGTTTATAAATTCTAGGAAGCGTTGTGCAAGGGAGTTAGTACTTGAGTAGTTCTCCCAGTTAATGTTTGGGTAATTAAAATCACCCAATATTAGGGTATTTGGTAGGACCTTCATATTTTCCAGTGTCTCCAGAAACACAGAATGGGGGTCCTGGGTCATGGTGGGTGATCTGTAGCAAGCTACAATTTGAATTGCAATTTTGCCCGTTGTTAGTTGCACATGGATGATCTCTGAGGCATTGTGCTGTGCCACTAACCTGGAGGTTGAGAGCATCTCCACCATGCTCACAAACATTTCTGCATTAACATTATTGTCTGTCTTCAGAACAGTGCCTTTTTTCATTACGTAATGTCCAACATTGCATACATTCTATACATATAATTTTCACATTCCATTGCCTTTTTTCACTACTATAGGCACAGTAAATATGCTACATGTGATTCTTTGTTATCCTTTGTTACTAGCTGACATTTTGCACACCGTGTTAGATAATCATATGATGCCAATTTGATTTTTGATTTTGATTTTCATTTATTTTATTGCTTTGGGGCTTTGTTTTAACTTATACATGGGTCAATTATCAATTTTATACACTCCCATGCCATCAGCTAAGGATTTTAACTGCAAATGCAAGAGATCAGTCAAATCACATACATCTGGAGTTTTTCACGTCTTAGATATCATTTACTCAAAACCTTGCCTCTTAGGTAGTCATGGTATATGCCACAGAGAATTATATCTCTAATAAATGAGTCTTGTAACTGGTCATATTTGCAGTTGTCCACTTTATGTCATGGTTTAATTTCATATTACATCAAAATTAGTTTTTTTCTGCAAAAAGTGTTTCACATAGGGTAGATTCTTCTTAGGCTTTGCAGTGTGCTTGAATTTTAATTACTTCTCTCCCCCCACTCATTAAAGACATTGATGGCTACAAACATACATGAATTACATGCATGTCTATGTCTTTTGATATATATATATATATATATATATATATATATATACATATACACACACACACACACACAACTATATCTACATATATATATATATATATATATATATATATATATATATATATATATATATATATATATATATACAATCACAATGTTTTCTTTTGCGATAGGGAAGCCCCCACACCCATACCCACTCCCTGCTACTGATATATATCAACTCCAAGATCATAATGCAGTGGGGAAAGGGCAAATTCCCCAATTACCACTGTGACACAACCTCACACTGAAAAAGGAGAACATGTGATCAGCTGTACTAACCTTTTTCCTTTCAACAACTGGCACTTTCAACCAATTGTCAGTATACCATATATAAAATATATATAAATATATAAAAAGTGTACACACTCCTGTTAAAATGCCATTTTTTTGTGATATAAAAAAATGAGACCACAATAAAGCCTTTCAAAACTTTTCCCATCTTTAATGTGACCTATAACCTGTATAATTTAATTGAAAAACAAAACTGTTAGAGGAAAAATATAAAAAATAAAAAGCATACAATAAGCTGGTTGCATAAATGTGCACACCCTTAGACTAATACTTTGTTGAAGCACCTTTTGATTTAATTATAGCATTCAGTTTTCTTGGGTACACAACTGCCATCAATTAAAGAGACTCTGATTAACCCCAAATAAAGTTCAGCTGTCCTAGTAGGATTTTCCTGGCATTTACTCAGTTACCTGCTACAGCAAAATACATGATTCGCAGAGAGCTTACAAAGCATCAAAGGGATCTCATTGTTGAAAGGTATCAGTCAGGAGAAGGGTACAAGAAATTTCCACAGCATTGGATATACCATGGAACACAGTGAAGACAGTCATCAAAAAGTGGAGAAAATATGGGACAACAGTGACATTGCAAAGAACTGGACGTCCCTCCAAAACTGATGAAAAGACAAGACAAAAACTGGTCAGGGAGGCTGCCAAGAGTCTTACAGCAACACTGAAGGAGCTGCAGGAATTTCTGGCAAGTATTGATTGTGTACTACATGTGACAACACTCTCCCGTATTCTCCATATGTCTGGACTATGGAGTAGGGTTGCAAGACGGAAGCCTTTTCTTACACTGAAAAATATCCAGGCCTGGCTAAAATTTGCAAAGCAATATATCAGGTCTCCCAAAAGCATGTGGGAAAATGTGTTATGGTCTGATGAGACCAAAACTGAACCTTTTGGCCACAATTCCAAAAGGTATGTTTTGGCGCAAAAACAACACTTTGCATCACCAAAAGAACACCATCCCTACGGTGAAGCATGGTAGTGGCAGTATCAAGCTTTGGGGTTGCATTTCTTCAGCTGGAACTGGGGCTTTAGTCAACGTGGAGGGAATTATGAACAGTTCCAAATACCAGTCACTTTTGGCCCAAAACCTTCAGGCGTCTGCTAGAAAGCTGAAGGTGAAGAGGAATTTCACCTTTCAACATGGCAATGACCCCAAGCATGCATCCAAATCAACAAAAAATGGCTTCACCAGAAGAGAATTAAAGTTTTGGAATGGCCAGAGCCCAGACCTAAATCCAATAGAAAATCTGTGGGGTGACCTGAAGAGGGCTTTGCACAAGAGATACCCTCACAAACTGACAGATTTGGAGCGCTTTTGCAGGGAATAGTGGGCAAATATTGCCAAGTCAAGATGTGCCATGCAGGTAGACTCCTACCCAAGAAGATTGAATGTTGTAATTAAATCAAAAGGTGCTTCAACAAAGTATTAGTTTACGGGTGTACACACTTAGGTTCATAGGTTGGTACTGGGCTATCTGCCCGAAGGCATATATTAGCCCAGCCACATTGTGCGGTATTCACCGCCCCTTTAGTAGTTCCCTAGACCCTTGTATTAGCAGCTAGTACTATCTAGTAGTGCTGTTGGTGTGATCCCCGGTGTGAACTTTATGTTACCCATCCACTCATCAAGGTTCTTCTTGAAGAGTGATAGTGAGGGGCTCTGTCTTATGTAGATCGGGACCCTGTTCCATAGTAAGGGAAGTCTCTGCGAAGGGAATCTATCCCTCCAGCATGTTCTATTCATTGTTGTGTTGAGGTTTATATCCCTAGAGCATGTAGCTTGAGTAGATTTGGTTTTGCTAAAATGGAGCATGTTCAACAATTCTGGGTTGGACATGGCTCTGTACGTTAGACAGAGATCGACTCTGAGAAAGCGGTATGCAACAGAGAACAGTCTTAGCTTTTTCAATCGTGCTGCATAGGGCAACTGTTTGAGGCCAGTAATCCTCTTGGTTAGGTACCTCTGTGGTCTCTCCAGCTGCTGGAGATGTCTAGCCAGGTACATTTCAATTGGTGCATTGTACTCAATAATGGGTCTGATGCAACCAACTTATTGTATGCTTTTTATTTTTTATATTTTTTCCCCTAACAGATTTATTTGTTTTTCAATTGAATTGTACTGGTTATAGGTCACATTAAAGGTGGAAAATGTTTTGAAATTATTTATTGTGGTCTATTTTTTGTATATCACAGAAACCTGGCAATGTGTGTATATATATATATACACACACACTCAAGGAAAATATGTATTTCCTCTGATTTATAAGAAGAGTGCGAGTTGAGAGACTGAAGCGAAGTCACTGAGGTGAACTTTATGGGAAAAATATAAATAGAATATATATATATATATATATATATAAGTTACAATTTACAAGAGATTGGACAGTAGAAGCAAGGATATAGGTGCAGCAGGTACAGCAATGGGCAAAGAAAACAAGTTACATAGCTGTTGTGTCAGTAAAGAAATGAAATACATGAGTAATTTTGCTATTTTATGTCTTATTTTCATACCATGTACAGTCCTGCAGAACTGAGTTCCGCTATTCCTGAAAGTCAGTAATTGCGTAAGACATCAGCATAGGCTCTGTGCACATAACAGCCAGGCTTCTTGATTTTTATAGCTTTACTTACAAGTTCTGGGACTTACCCTGCCACATGTCTCACATACCTAAGTATTTCACTTTCTTAAAGTGATCCTAGCTATACTAAGTCTAAGGTGCCATGTACTGTTCTAACCACTCACTATAAAACCCAATTCTGCGCACAGATGATATTTATCCTAAAATGATACTGCCATTCTCATAGAAGGTCAGTGTGTTGGTGAGAGGAAACTTAAAGCTATACAAATATTCAAGCAAAATACCAGCAGATATTGCAAGCAATAAGTTCTAAAAACTTGAATACAAAGCTACATACCTTTCCACCATACAGATTTTAGCAGAATGTCCAGATTTTTGCCTCATTCATTTGGTCTGCTCTTCATAAAGTTTGTGTTTTTTTGAAGTCACTAAATGATGACAGCCATTTGAGTTTCGGGCTTTGCATCCATCAGAAAACGCATCATAATGCAAGATTTATTATTCTAGCAACTGTTTAGGTTTATAAGGCAGTATTTAAAATCTGTCCATATTTCGGGTCCTTGTCCACCATTATTTTTAACTTTGTCCAGATTTCTTGTGATTAGAGGTTGAGTGGTATGCAAAGCAGTCCTATGCATGCAATGGTTATTAAATGTCAACAACGCTCTCAGTCCTAGCTGTAAATCATTGCCCATAACATTGTAAGATGCTAGCTACAGAACAGGATTGCAAAACTGAATGTACCCTTTCTTCCGTTTAACATTATTCAAAAAAACAGAGTCCTGTTGACTACTAATCACTTTATTATTGTGAAATGTCCTTCCCAGCTTGCTCAGTTTTGAAGGTGTCAAAATTCTGTATATAATGACATTTTTAGATGCAAGTACAACTCCTCTAATGCACTACATGTAATTTCTAGTTTGCAATGTCTAAATTCAAAATGGTGTAATAAAATAAGTGATCAACCTGTGATCACTATATTTCTGCACTGTACAAATATCAAGGGATGAGGGACCACCCTTGTAGCTCATATTCTATCTTTAATAAAGACAAAAGACACATTTTGAATGAAATGTACACAGTTGTGCATTTACTGCATTTTTAGCCAATCAAGTTGAATTTGTTAAATCAAGAACCAAATTAACAATGCATGTAAAGGCATAGGCTTGGAAGGCACTAAGCCACCTTAAGATTTATGCCCAAGCTGCATGTTTATACATCCATGTAGGGCCTTCCTATCAGCTGAAGGCAGATGGGGTATTTTTATGACCTGCTTCTCCTCTTATTTGTGAAATAAGCAAGCATGGAAAAAGCCATGTGAGGTGATATCATCTGTTAGGCCCATACTCTGACCCACCTGAGAGTACTGTCTTGGCCTCACACCCTCTTTAATTTGCTCCCTGCTCTTCTTTCGAAGACTGACCTTCTACCTGTGTGAATGCAACAATCTAACCTACTAGTCTACTCCTTAACTTGTCAGACAAGATGTGCAAAAACCTCCTTGGGAAAAACAGGCAATTCCTTCTTAATACCCTAATCAAATTACCCTGGTGGGTAAGTAAACTCCTGCTTCCTCCCTAGCCCTATTTTTATGGGTAGATGTCCTATGCATACAGGCCAATCTGTAATTGCTTATTAAACTCTGGGCTTAGTTAGGTTGGCCAAATGCCCTCCCTGATCCACCACATACTTGCTTATACAGTGCATGTTTTTTTAACGTGAAAAGTATCCATACCTTCCTCTCATTATGCCCAGTCTTTCCACTTTTGGACCTCTCTAGCTCAGGTTCCTTCTACTATGACAAGCCTGCTTTGTTTCAAGCCACATGCATTCAGTCATTTATGCATAACTCTTGATAGGAAAACTAAAAAGAGAAAGGACATAGGTTATGCTTTTTTCATTCCCCTAAGCACATTGTTTAAATGTATAAAGGGTGGTTTGGTAATATCTAAAATACACTATGATATGAGTGCAGAAAAGAACGAATAAAAACAGAACAAACAAAAAGAAAAACAATGACAGACATGCAATGTTAATACCACCCCAACCAAATTTTAAAAATATCTTTTAATGCTGATTGCATAAATTCTTACTCAAAATAAACAGCATTTTAGTTGTCCAACATACTCTCATTTATATGGTGCATACAGACAGACCTGGTTGAAAACAAAATTTGATCTGTGAAGCAGATTGCACTGTGCAGAGTACAGCCTGCCTTTTAATCCAGAGAGTCCACAATATAGAGGATTATGATTGTGTCTGTAGTCATAACTTACATGTTAAAACATGGATGTCCAGAAATTCACCTCGAGAGGAAAGCAAGTAACTGATCAGCATTTTTTTTCTTGGTAAAGGCACATGTTGTCAGTCACCATTTTTAATCGTGTTTCGAAAAAATTTTTTATAAATAATTAATTTCCTTAGCAGTAACATGTTCAAACAAATCAGATAATTAATTTCCCTACTGTTTTATATAATCACCCTTCATTCACGGTTCACTGACTATGGCAATCTCAACACTATTCACCTGCAGTTAAATGCCATTTTTCCCTTTTTAGCGATATTCTCGGTCAATCGGCCTGCCTCACCACACGATTATATGTATAATTGAAATATTCCCCTTCCTGCCATTTCACCTTCCATATGATCAGTGTGAAAAATAAAATAACTATTTACACTATATACCCTCCCCTCTTCCTTCAGCTGTGGGTCTATCCTATCCCTGTCTACCCTTTACTTTCCGCTATTCTCTGAACTCTCTGTCGGTTACATCCAATAATTCTATCTAGCTTTATTTTTTTCTGTTTTTTCCTGCCACCTTTTTTGTTCATTTGCTCTTAACTTTCTGAGTATAGCTTTTAGTATTTCCGCTGATGGGTTATCTGTCTTTTTCAATTGCTTAGTTATATCTTTCTCAGCTACCAGGCATATTATCCACACCATTACATTTCTCCTACTAACCTGCTCCATTCTTCCATCCCCTCTTCTCTCACATCCAACAGATTATCCGCTCCCTGGGGAACATTGTCTTTAACTTCTGTGATGTGTAAAAACATCTAGGTAAACATTTCCACACAACTATGTGACTTTCATTGATTTTATCTCTTTTGCTGGCACTATATAAATTTGTTCCCAGATTCTATTTGCATGCCTAATGTCCGCATCCCTGCTTTTGTTTTACATAGCTTGTTCTTGTAACTGGTAGAATAATAACATTACCATAGTCCATCTGGCAGCTCAAACTTGTCTTTAGCTACTTCCCATGTTAGGATTCTTACACCCCATAGTAGCTGTATCTAGTACCTAAGGTGACTATGTCTTTGTTTCCAGTGCCAGGCTAGGATCGTTATCTGCTTGTCCCTATCAGTAGAGCCTACTGGGAGCATCTCATGTCTCCATTGCCTTAATTCTGTTTTTAGAAATAATTATCTCATGGCTTTATGTACCTCAACTAAGATTGTATGTCCTACCTTTTAAGCTTTCCTGACTCAGAAAATTTTCAGAAGCTCACATAATCTCATTTCTGGAAATTTGTAATTTCTTTCCATTAAAATGTGAACACCTCCTTATGACATTTTGCATATATTGAAAGTTGCAAGCCCTTTTTTATAGCTCTAAATCACTGGCCTCCAGTCCCCTTTGTGCTTTTTGTAACAACATTTTCTGCCATCCAATCCTCCACTTTTCACCTGCCCACACAAAATCTTTCATCTAGCTTATCAGCCTCTTTACCATGTCTTTACCTCTTTACTTGGGCAAAATCGAAAGGCTTGTCCAGGTTTTAATATATGTGTTAGAAAGCCCCTTTACAATCTAGTCGATCATATTTTGATTGACACGTGGGACTTTTTTATATGACGTTGGTAAATTAGCATATAAGGATAGCATGGTATTTATTACCATAGACGTCAGGGATCTGTTCTCCACTATTCCTCAAACTATTGGTTTTGAATGGTTTGAATACATACTTACTGAGATGGGATTCTTAACAGCTTCTTATTTTAGGCTAGTTATGGAAAAACATGGAAATAGTGTTAAAAAAGAACTTCTTTTTCCAAGGTGAATATTACAAACAACTAATGGTATTGTCATGGAAGCCTCATGTGGCCCAGTGTATGCGAATCATAATGCTGTATTGGGAAAAACAATGCATATTTACCTCTGAATATTATGCCCATATTAAGGGGTATTTTCGATTTTTGGATGATATAATATTATTTTGGGATGGACCACTTGGAGTTATAAACCAATTCATGAAATATATTAAGAATACAATGGATTTTTTAAAATTCACCGACCAAGTAGGGAATACTAGCATTGATTATCTCGACATCCAGATTACAAAGGGCAGTGAAAGAAGATGTTTCACATCCAAGATATATTGTAAAAAAATTTTTTTCTAACACCTACTTATATTTTGAAAGTAATCATCCCTACCACCAGAAGAAAAACATCATGAAAGGACAGATGGTTATGGCAGCTCAAATGACTTCTCTTAGAGAAGATCTGTTTGAGGAGATCAAAACCATTAAAAATGTTCTTTATAGCAAGGGGTTACCCTCCTGACTTGATTAACACCATAAAAGATGGTGTGTACTGGGTGGGGTACTAAATACATACCCCTGTTGAATTTTGAAGTTAACACCCCGGATCCACCCCCTGGGGTGCCACCAGAGGATAGAAATAAAATATCTGAGGGGACAAATTACACCCGGAAAAAAAATAGTGGGTGTGATCAGTTTTTTGTACTTACATATAACCAAGATACGATCAAAATTAAACAGACCATTTGTAAACACTGGGAAATGTTTAAAATTATGCCCAATATCTTAAACGTATTTACTTCCCCCCTAAAATTTAGTTTTAGGAGGGCAAATTTAAAAAGGGTGTTTGAGCATAACCACAAGGTAGCTAACACTACTGGGGGGGCTAGAAGGAAAGTAGGAACTTTTGCATGTGGACATTGTCCCCAATGCAGATTTATTGCCAACAAAAGTGAGCTTTCCATTCCAAGCCTCAGTCGTGTTAACAGAAATAAGGTTATGCTAGCGAAGGGTTACTATAACTGTTAAACCAAGAGTGTGGTTTATTTGGTTTATTGCTCTCTTTGTTATGCCTACTATATAGGCAAAACTGAAAGAGTCTGGAAAATAGGATATACAAACACATCCATGATATTCGCAAGAAAAAGGAAACTAGTGCCTTATACAGACATGGTGTGTTACGTAGACTTGCACAGTTTAGATTTTGGGTTATTGAGCAAGTGAAACCCTCTGAATGGGGGGGGGGGCTGAGAGATCCGGTTAGAGCTTCAGGAGTTAATATGGCAACTCCAACTTGACGCCTGCACCAGTCGAAGGTTAAATGATCACTTCTCTATCATTCCTGCTTTAAAAATGAGAGCACTGGTATAGATGAAGGAACATAAATAAAATATAGTAAAAGTATTAAATGTACTTTTTGTGCTTTGTTTTTTCTTCTTTCTTTTTTTTTGTGCACTGTTTTTTCTTGTTTGCACAAGAGCACAAAATAACAAAGTATTTAAACCTGCATTTATGAGTATACATATTTTCAAGGTGTATATTTTTAAAGTGATTGTTTTATGTAATATAAAAAACAAGCACTTTAACTTTTAATATTCTGTGATTTTCTATGGTTATTGAAGTTAATTGTTTGGAACTAGCATCCAGTGAAATGTTTGATTTTAAATTTGTACCAACCCACCATGGGTGTTTAAAAACAACAATGATAGATTATTTACTCTGAAGAAGTTTCACGTGGTGAAACAAAAAGTGCTTCAATCCAATAAAGTTTTATTCCATTTGTATTGTTGGAAGCTGTGTGTTTCCTGTTATCTTGGTACCTGCTGAAGGATAGACCTTTATTGGACTACTGCTGTTGCTGCCCAGCTGTTTTTTTTTTTGGTTACTATGTGTTAGAATATACCAATGTAAATTCTGGATACTTTGCTCTAAATCCAAAATCGGCATTTTTCATTTCTGTAGATTTTGTTTGGTTTTATCCCAGGCCAGCCCATATAATTTCTGCAATAAACTCTCAAATGTATTCCTTAAACCTTACATTTAGATATTTTATTTCTTCACCCTACATATTTCTGGGAAGTATCTCCCTATATCTCTGTCCTCCTGCAGGTTCAATACCAGGGCTGTCACTTAACTTTATATCAGAAAAGGAACCAGACCCATCCATTTCCTTCCATTTAGGTTCCTGCTTCAGCCAACTAATGTTAAGATACTATCATACATGTACAGGACTGTTTTTAACTGTGCATTATTGCTGCTGCTAAGAGTTTTAGACATATATCAAACAGTAGTGTGGATATTGGGCAACCTTGCCTGCTTCCCCTCATTATTTGTACCTGTCTGGAAAGTAATTGGTTTTCACGCTGGCCGAAAGACCCTCATATGTTTGCTGCAATAGTTGTATAAAAGATTCTAGAAATCCTCTCTTATTTAAGACTGCAAATAAAGAAGGCCACTCCACTCTATCAAATACTTTCTCCACATCAACTGACACTATTGCAGTTTTATTTCACTTTTCCTTTTCATCCTATAGAATTAATAGAATTCTGGTTATAGTATCAGATGTTCTTTTTCCCTCTTATAAAGCTGCATTGTTCTGTATCAAATAACTGTGACATTTTGTGTATTAATCTGGCTGCCAAAACCCAAGACTACTTTATAGGCATGATTTAATACTATTATTGGCCTACAGGAATCTGCCAGCCTGTCTTTACCTTCTTTAAATATTGGCACTATTACACCCTCCATCTATGAGCAGTTTGTTTTTTTTTTAGTTTGCAATACTTCATCATTTCACACCAGAAATTCATTAACCATTTCCCTCTTAGCTTCCACAACTCTTATTGTCACTCATCTGAGCTTGGGGATTTGTTGTTCACTTGCTTCCCTATTATCTCTTTTGTTTCTTTCCTCAGTATTGGCTTATGCAAGAGTTGCTTGATCTTCATTAATCTCTCTAAATTAATCTCCTCGAGAAATTGCTTCATCTTTTCCTGCATCACTTCCCCTTCATACTTCTAGGTATATATATATATATATATATATATATATATATATATATTTTTTTTTTTTTTTTTAAACAAAAAACATCTTTATTGAATTATCACTAATGACATAGACAATCATACATTTATATAAATGAAGATAAACTGTATTGACATATTTTAGTTGCAAACATTATACATCACTTATAATCTTCTATACAGCCATTGTCAATGTACCATTACATAACTCATTAAATTCCTACCTTCCCTTAAACCTCAATCCTCCTCCAAAACATTATTCTGCATGTATTGTTCTCATAATTCCTTTTTTCTACGTAATTTGCTCCTACTCATTTTTACATATCCCACTTTCAGTTCTTTTATCTTAGTTACAATATTCACTTCTTCTAATACAGTTGGTTTAGGCTATGATTTCCATTTTCTAGTAATTGCTTTTTTTGGCAGCCACCACAATTCAAATTCTTTGGAGTCTGCTTGAGGTTTAAAAATTTCTATGCAAACACTTCTATGCAAAAATCCTAAATATTCTAGACTTGGAAGCATATTTGAGATCCATACATATATACTACCACTGTCTCTTTGTGAATTGCTTATCCAGACTCTCTTCCAAACCTTTCTAACCTCCTCCGATTGATTCCTATGGTTATCATGCAATATTCTATATGCCTAATTATCCCTTTTTTAACAGCAGATTCTGTTCTAGATTCTACTAAAAACTCTGCTAGTGCTGGTCTTTCACTTAAGGTTCCCCTATTCCTTTCTCTTTGGCTAAGCTCTTATACCAATCCTTAATATTGAAGGTAATCTTTAGCCTGCAGTACAAATGTATTCTTGGCCTCTTCCCATTCTATTATATTTCTCTCTCATATTATGTGCTCTCACTACCTTGGTTCCTTTGCCAGTTTTCTCCAGTAAATTCTAGCCCTATCTTGTCTATTCATTGTACCATTAATTGCAGTCATCCCTATTGGCAGATTCTCCTTTCTCTATTTCCGTGTTGGCTTAGTTCTTAGAATACTTTCTGTTACTTTATAAATATAATATTCTGTATGGTTATTGTTATTCTCCTTAAGGCTCTACATCCAAAATCTCAGTCTCTCCGTATTTCTTGAGCTATCATCATCCTTTTCCACTTTGAATTATAGCTTTTGGCGTGTGCTATCTATAGTAGCCTTAACTGTGTAGCAATAAAATAACCTTTCAAGTTAGGCAGTGCCACACCACTTTGTTCTATTGGAAGGATCAACATATCCCACTTGACTCTTGCCATCTTTTTTAGATTCTTCTAATGTCTTCTTTCTTAATTGAATTTGTCTTATTGAACAAAGTTGTGCTCTTCTCTTGTTGTACTCAATCACTTTCTTTTATGGTACAAATGCCAGTATGTCACATCTAAACACTATTTAAGCTTGTCCCATCCTTGTATAATATCATCCTTTGTGCCTTCCAACTCCTCTAACATTTTCGCAGTTACCCAATCTCTAAACTGCTTTTGCTCCGGGTAAAAAATAGGAAGCCCCAATGAGGGACTCTTGCCTCAAAATGAGTAACTTCCAAATTGCAAATTATATGGGCATAGTCTGAAAAAAATATATAGGACCTGCATATAGCTTACTTGGATGATATTTCCTTTGGTCAAAAAGATTTTTTTCACTTCTTGACCATCTTTTGTGCTTCCCGCTGTAAAATTTGTAACCTTCTTTTTACCCCCTTACAATAGTTTCATAGTGGCAGATGGATGCCTGAAGTCCCAAGGAAGCATTACTTATGGGTCCTGAGAGCCTTTAGAAGGATTTCATTATTGGAAGGGATGAATTTGTCTAACGTTTGCCTTTGGAGGACATGCATACACCTGGGATGAGAGTGGACCATATTAGTGGGCAGATGATGTATAGGTACAGTGAGGTACTAATGCATTTATTTGCTGACTTGGATAATCAGCACAGGTCATAGATGGACAGGGATGGGCAGTAGTTAGCAAGGTGTGCAGTGGAAGGCCAAACCTGTGCAGGGATAGGGATGTGGCGTGTGACATGCAAGGGTACAACAGGAGGTGCAGATGATGGGGGCTTCCCTGACAGCGCAATTAAATCAAACTAGTCCTTCCTTAAATCATTTTCTTTTGAATTGTTAGCATCTTCTTTGATCTCTGTTTCCTGCTAGCATTATACAGGAAGTTCCAGAACATCTTCGTGTGACATTTCCTCTTCAGATGCAGCCTGCTTCTTCTGCTACTTCTTCATATGGTAACCCCAACGGCCATCAATACACATCATTACCTACGCCAGAGCTGCCACTGGTTCCTGCTCCTTCTCTTACTGTGCAGCTTAAACTGGACTTTTCTAACAGACCCCTGCAGAAGGCTCCAGAGCATCACCATGTGGCAAATCTTCTTCAGATGCCTCCTGCTCCAACTGCTGCAACTTAATCTGCAGATCCATTCTTCCATCATGCTTTGGGATTGCCTGTGTTGGTTTCTCCACGCTAAATCCTTCACTTCACAGATAATCTGTAACTTCATTTTCTATTTGTTTAACTTCTGCCTTACTAATCCTCTTTTCTATATCCCCCTTTGTTTTCTTATGTTTTGTATTATTAAATTTTCCATATGCAGGTGCCTTTGCCTCATACCTCTCAACCTCTAAGACTAAGAAATCTGAACAAAACCATATATAACGGAGGGACAAAGGCCCAAAAATATTGACACATTTTAAATATTGCTCTTACAAACATAGTACATTGATAGAATAACAGATTTTGCATTAGCCTGAATTTTCTGAAGAGTATGAAGTCTGTAACTCAAACGTCTGTCATTATTTTCTGACTTCAATCTTCAATGATTTGTCACTGATTTGTCATAAAACCAAAATTTTATGAAGAGTAGATCAAAATCATGAGGCAAAAATCTGGACATTCTGTGAAAATCTGTACAGCTGAGAGGTATGTTTTGCTTGTATTTCTCTTCAAATATCTTTAAAACTTTTTTTCTTTTAGTTTGTATTTCTCTTTCTCCTTTGCATAAACATTGCACCATACTGTCTCCCTTTTTTCTTTCCCATAACCACATTTATGTTTTATACCTTTCAAAAATCTCTGCAAGTCTTCTAACAAGTGGTAACCATTTGTAGTTGTGCTTTCAAATCTTTAACCATAGCCTAACTTATAAAGTAAACAGTTTAATGGGTTAAGGGCAAGAAAAACATCAGTGGTGAGCCGGTGACAAAGAATCAGCCTGGAATATCCTCTGTTTACTTTTTATCCCTGGGATAATAATTTGTCCATTGCCACGGCTTATCTGCAAAGTGTTTGCCACTGTTTCATCATCACTGAGATGCATTTGATCAGTGTAGGGTGTATCTTATACATCTGTAAGTATTCCATTATCCCTGAATGTGGGATGCTGTCAAATGATTTTGTTTTTAGTCTATCCATGTCATACTTATGTTCTTCCCCTTTTTTCTCTCAGTTTAATTTCTCCAAGTCTTTTGGGTTTCTAATACCATGGTGGGAATGGACCCCATTCATATGTCAGGGTATGATCACAGCTAGTGAAGTTAGTATTGTTTCAGTCTTTGATGTGAGCTAAGAGTGCTCTTCTTGGCACCTGCAATGTAGACAGAATTGCCTCATTATGTAAATCAGACCAGGTTACATGTATTGGTAACATATCTAAGTACAACTGCAAATTATTTTTTATTAGACCCATTGCTCCTACTACTATTGGAACTGCCTGGCTATCTTTCTTCCACACTGCTCTAGTTTCTGCCTGCAAATCATGATATTTTATGACTTTGTGTTTCTCTGTATGTAAGGCACTTTAATCACTGGGTGTAGCAATTTCAGTCATCAATGCTTCTTTTATCTTTTTTCATGGGCTACTACATAATTTTTTGTATCTGTTTTTTAACTATTGGTAATGGGTGATGATCCCATGTGATATGCATTTCATCATTCTCTATAATGTTTTATGGTTCATATTTCCAATGTATCTTACCTACTTTTATACTGCAAAGTTTGCACAATCCCCATTGCAACAGTCTTGCCACATTATTGTTCCTTTTAGTCTATTGGCCTTCTGCCATGAGTGTATCACATCCAGCTATAATATGTGTGACTATTTCCAGTTCCTTTTTTACAGAACCTGCATTTGTCTGTCTCTCCTACCTTTTCAATGGATTTTGTAAACCAGTATGTACACAATCCGCTATCTTGTGTGCATAGCATGATGCAATTTAAGACTACTGAGTAGTGTGAAGAACTTATAGCATTTAGAACATGGATAAGAGAAATCATACAACACTGCAATGTTGGAAGCATGTCAATAACATGACAAGGGGAGCCTTGCAGAAGGAATGCAAAATAATGGTAAAAATAAGTGCAACTGGAGAGGTCAACTCACACTGCATCACTTTCTGATGATGAGTTAGTTTTAGTATCCCTGGATGGAACTTATTTATTTATTTATTTATTTATTTATTTATTTATTGACATTTGTTAACCGGGAAAGTCTACTGGGCCAATGACCCATTTTCAGTGGAGGCCTGGGGAGAAAAGTTCCATACAATCACAGAAAGTTTTACATAACATCAGCTTAACTTTGAAAGTCAAGAAAGTTTTTACACAATAGAAATTGAAGTAGATATACAAGACAAATGCATATTTAGAGGTATACAATACAAGAAAAAAAAAACAGTGTGTTAGATTTTTAGTAATTCTGTTTGTATATTCTCATAAGTAAGAACATTGTTTAATCAATTCTGTTTATTCAGCCACAGAAATAAAGAAAGCAAGAGAGATTGGATACAAAGACAGATAGTGTAAATTGCAACTATATTAAGTTAGTAAATGTATTTGTAGTGTATAGTGGCCAAAACATTTAAGGTGCTTTAATTATATGACTAAAAGAACAGACAAGATTATTGAGATAGTGTTCTTTTAGTGCAAATTTAAATGTTTTTAAAGAGTCTAGTTGGGTAATAGAGTGAGGGAGCGCATTCCAAAGTTTGGCAATGGCATGGGAATAGAGAGATTGTCCAGCTGTTTTGTTGGGTTTAGTTATGGTTGAGAGTTGTTTGGTAGAGGACCTAAGATGCCGGGTAGGGGTGTATGTTTGTATTATAGTTTGAAGGGGTGGGCAGAAGTTTGGATTATTTAGTAGTTTGTGGGGGAGAGTAAGTTGGGAGTAATGTAGGTAATGAGGGAACTCAAACCAGTTTATAGATTCAATGGCCAGGCAATAATGTGTGCGCGTTGGCATGTTGGAGACAAACTTAGCTATTTTATAGTATCATGACTGCAGTTTGTTCAGGAGAGATATGTGTAGGTTAGTGAAAATGGGGCAACCTTAGTGGAGGGAGGGTAGAAGTAGACTATTAGCTAGTTTCAACTTGGTACACTTGTCAAATAGAGTTTATGCCTATAGAGTTTGCCAAGCTTAAAATGGGTCTTTTTGATTGAGTTGAGTATATGATTCTCAAATGATAGGTTGTCATCAATTGCGATGCCAAGTACTTTATGTGTTTTTACAATTTCAATTTCTGTATTGTTTTGAGAGAATATTTTAAAGTCTAAAGTTAGAGGTTTGGTTGTGAAGAGTAAAAGTTTTGATTTTTTGGGGATTAAGTAGCAGTTGATCTTCGTTAAGCAAAGATTCAATGGAAGTAAATGCATTTTGTGTTAACTTTAGGAGATCTGAGATGTTGTTAGAGGATGTAATTATTGCAAATTGTCCGCGTATTGAATGAGTGTACTTTGCAGGGATGCTTTATGGAGATTATTAATAAATATGTTAAAAAGCAAAGGAACCAAAAACAGACCCTTGGGGAATGCCTGTATTGTTGAATAGGTAATCAGATTGCTTACTTTGCCATCTAACAGATTGTTTTCTGTTGTGTAGATAGTTATGTAACCAGGATAGCGTGTGTGGGGAGCAGTTTATGGTCTCAAGTTGTAAAAGTAGTTTTGAGTGGGGCACTGTATTAAAAGCTTTTGATAGGTCAAGTAGGATCACTGATGTTAGTAGGCCTGCATCAACAGCTTTGTATACAGTGTTGGTTAATGACAGTAAGGCTGTTGTGCTGTGTGCTGGCCGAAAACCATGTTGGGTGGGTGCAAGTAGATTATTGTCTGTGAGATGTTTTAGCAATTGAGAATGAATACACTTTTCTGAAATTTTAGACAGAGGTGAAAGTATGGAGATGGGCCGAAAGTGAGATAGATCACTGGTGTTACCGCCTTTGTGAAGGGTTATAATAATTGAGTTTTTCCATAGTTGTGGGACATATGCTTCAGAGATTGATCAGTTAATGAGAATGCTAATTTGAAGAGCTATAGAATCTGCTGCAAATTTTAGGTATTCAACTGGAAGGCCATCGGAAGAAGGGGAGCATGGTTTTAGTTTTGAGAGCAGTTTACGAACTAGAGAGGTAGGTATTGGTTGTAATGTAAATAGAGGAGTGGATGGGTTTTTGTTGGAATTACAATTGATGTGCAGGGAGTGGTTAGAGAGTGTATTGTTCTTTATGTTGCTGATTATACTGTTGTGAGTTTGTAGAGAGAAATCATTAACAAGTTTTTGGATAGTATCAATAAAATGAGAATTGAAGACTTGGGCAATTTCTTGACAGTCTTTGTCAGGATTTGGGGAGGGCTTGTGTTGAGTACCAGGATTTAGGAGAGAGGAAAGAGAGTTCCAGAACAATTTGGGGTTATTTTGTTGGGTAGTAAGTTTAGTGGAGAAATAGCTTTTTTATCATTGATGACTTGCTTTTTGGCATTGTTAAGGAGTTGTTTATATCTGAGTTCAAGTTGTGAGGTTCTATTTCTATGCCATTCCTTCCAGGCTTTATCCCTGGAGGTAAGTAACTAGTTTGTTTAGTTAGCCATGGGACATGGTTAAATCTTTACTCTTTTGGTACGTGTGGGGGCAAGACTGGCTAGAATATCTAAAAAGACTTTATTGAAGTAGTTGACTGCTTCATCTAGTGGGAGAAATTTGGTAGGTGATCAGTTGTGGGTTTTTAGAGACTCTAAAAATAGTTATTCATTGAAATGGGTAAGATACCTAGTTGTTCTTAGACAATGCAATTTGTCAATTTGAAGTTGCGTTCTATGGGTATAGCCAGGAAGATGGTTACTAAAAGTATTGGGTAGAGTCCTTGCTTTGGTGAATGTTTGAGGGTGTGAGATGAGTATCCAGTCTAGGGTTGGGTCTGTTTGTTTTTTTCCATACGAGTGGTGTTAGTGAAGAGTTGAGTAAGCCTGTGCAAGTTAATACTTGTTTACTGGGGAGTCAGAGATGAGAGTTTGCCAGTTTATATTTGTGTCACCAAGAATGATAGTTTCATTTGATATATTGAGGGTGGTCCAGGATAGTAGATCTTACAGAGTAGGTATGTTTTGACCAGGGGGAATATAGAGTACAGCAATACATAATTGCTTTCTGTTGTTGATGTGAAGGTTAACTAGTAATAATTCCATATTTCCGAATGTTGGTATAGGTTTATCATATGGTGTAACAGCTAAAGTGTCACAGTAGATTAATGCGATACCTCCACCTTTTTTATGTAGCCGGTCATTTCTATGTGTATTATAGCCTGGAGGCATTATTTCAGTTATAGAAATATGTGGTTTTAGCCAGGTCTCTGTGAGTACTACAATATCTGGGGAGATGTGAGAGAGACTTGGGAATGATATCATACCAAGAGTCAAAGAAATGGGTTCTAGGAGTAGCCTGACGGCCTATGTATCACATAGGGACCAGCCAAGTTAGCAATCATACTGCATATGCTGTACAGATCCTATGTCCAGAGTGACATCAGGGAGTACACATTAACCACTGTCTATGAGGTCCATAGGTAAGTTGGTTTTGCAGACTCATAGAAGAGCAAACGCATATAAGGATCTGATAATTTCCAGCATGCATCCACATTTCACTTGCATGAATACTACAGGGCAGAAAGGTTTGCAGAACAGGTACTGTCACACTGATATTTCATGTATTATGTATTCACAGGGCAGACTATTGTCACAGTAACACATGTGAAGCCAGGGCCAGGACAACAGGTTGAGGTCAGCATCTTTCAGGGTCTGAAGGTGATGGTGATAAAAAGATCAAGTCACAGTCACAAGACACATTAATACTGTCCGTTTGTTTGTCCATCTCTCTCCTTCCTGGGTGGACCTATACCAATCATCCAGGGTGACACTGTGGCCTCCCTCACAACTGCTGTCTTGCAGGATACACAACATAGGGCAATGCCATGCCTGCTGAGTGAGGGATTCCCTGTGGCCAACAGCATTGCCACTGCTACCACTAGGCCCATGGTGATGGATCAGTGTACCACATCCATACCTCTCAACTGCACAGGTTTTCACAGAATGTCCAGATTTCTGCCTCAAATTTTCAGTATGTTCCCCCTAATATCTCTCCCTTTCTGGCAAATAGCTGAGGATTGGAGTCATGAAATGATGACAAACATTTGAGCTTAAGACTCCACATTCATGCTAATTCAAAACCTATTATTCTAGCAACTTTCTAAGTTTGTAAAAGAAATATTTAAAATTTGTCTCTATTTGTCACCCCATCATTCTATGCTTTGTCCAGATTTCTTGCTCTAAGAGGCTGAGAGGTATGGTCCACATCTGACATGCAGATACATACTATATGATTGGCTACCACAGGTTTAAAACAGCAGAGGCTGTCACAGCTACCCTAACAGATTTTCAAAGTTGTAATCCAGCTATAGTCTGCACACTGACCTGGAGATGAGTGGCACATGAGAGTCCTCAGGGACTTGTCCATCACTAAGAAAGCTTGGAGTCCAGAGATGATGCCATGACTGGACTCATGTGGTATATGGTGGTATGGTGGTAGTCATAGCATCCATGGCCACTTCCATGTGGATGCTAGTCATTGCCACTGTCATCAACATATAGCCTACTCTTACCTATAATCAGGGTGTGTGTGTGTGTGTGTGTGTGTGTGTGTGTGTGTGTGTGTGTGTGTGTGTGTGTGTGTGTGTGTGTGTTTGTGTACCTGTGGGAACACAATCAGCAATTGCCACTGTTCAGGGTATCAACAGAGGTGGCCACATCACAGAGCCATCATGGGTGAGGTATTTCATGTGTGTACCACACAGAGGTCCTATTTCATGAGTTCTATCATGTCTGTATTGCACAGGCCATCTAGGCCACCGGTGTTAGTCCATCACAAGGGCCCCACTGCATATGAATGTAGTACCTGCACCATGAACTATAAATGCAGTGAACACTCTGTAAAATCCCATAGTGGATCCTCTGTTTAGTCAGTGATGCCCCCCCCCCCCAGTGACCCAGGTCTCTGCCTCTGCTGACTAGTAACCTCATACTCTCTGGTTATGTAGATAGCCATGTGTCCATGTGTTCCTAAACACTTGTTCAAATGATGAGGGCTGTGACCCCATAATGCCCCCCCGTATGGTATAAGTAAAAATGTATGGTGTTATTCGTCCATACACTGCCTACCATAGCATTCACAATACACTGCATGCATCACATCATTCTGTGTGGCACCTCACTGCCTCTGTGCATTTTGACATGCCCCACTGAAGTGGACTAGATATTACCACTTTGACTGTGTACAATAATATCTGTGGTTTGTGTTACAGCTGCTGAATGCTGTCACCATCTATGTCTTTGCAGGATCATTCTCAAATGTCCCACAAGATATATCTAGGCAGTGGAACTGAGATTAAAATATACCAAACACCACACTACTCCTGGTTTGGACATGGGCAGTGTTATATTAATGCTCTGCCACGCTTTGTTGGTTTTATACAGGCTTTATCAGCCAGAGATCCAGTGAGTATCTTATATCACCTGCAACACAGTAATAACTTATATGTACTGTGGGGACCAAGAGACTAAGAGAGAATAGACATGAGTACATACTCGCTGTGGCTTGTATTATGAGAGTACACAGGTTTGAATGCACTTACATACTAGGTGGTGCTGTGAGATGTTAACATTCAAGAAGTAGTGATACAGATGACTTGTAAGCAATATGTGGGAATCATTTTAAGTGCCAGTATGCTGTGCTGACACATATGAGTCCCTGTGCATTGCACACTACTTGGCAGTTGATAAATTGGTAGCCTTTCCTGTTGATGTAACTCTGGGGACCCAGGGTGTACCTTTTTAACCATAAGGATGAAATATGAATATCCCAGCATTTCAGGGAGGTGAGCAATATCATAAAAGCCACACATTGTGGCAACTCTCTTCTCTACTGTGCTGTGAAGAAGATGTGTTTGTCCACATGTGGCAGCAATTTATTGAAGAACATATTGATTATTCTACAAGAGAATTCTTTTGAAATACTCACTGTGTTTCCACTTTGCCCTGAAAGGTTCATGTAGCTAGAATGATAACAGTTGTACATACTTTGGTATACACTATTATGAGAAGACCACCCATACCTCCAGTTCCAGTCTGTTGGCCATAGAAATCAGTCAATGCCCATATGATATCTCTGTCCATTTTATGGCAATCCAGTGTATGCTAGTCTTTCAACTGAGGCAATATTATTGTTTTGCAGTATGAATTCTCTTATTGAATATGGCCACATCATGCTACAATGACCACTAGCTGTGCTCAGGTAAATGCTTGTGTAGAATAGCTGCCACTTCTAGCATTTTTTTTTTCCACTGCTACAACTTGTGGCATGCCTTTTGCCTTTAGTCCTCTGTACCTGACAACCATCCTTCAGATGAGATGGTAAACTGTGGTCCCATCTGCTTGAATTGGTGGCAGCACAAGTGGGTGTAAAAGAACCCAGGGCACTTATCAAAAAAAGAGTAGGGAATTTGCCTGGTGTCTTGGCCAAATGTTTCCCTAGCAGTATAAATACCACCTTGGGTCTCCCTGAAAAGAAGCTACTAGCCTAGTGGGACTAACCTGCTCAGCAAAGTATGGAAAAATAAATAAATAAATACATAAATATGAGTTGTGATCTAATTTCTATGATCCTTTTTTGATTGACCCCTAAAAATTCTTCACCAGAATGGCAGCACAGAATCTCTGTACAATCTAGCTACTCCGTACTTGACATTTGTACAAATATTTATCTAGGTTAGTCATTTAGTAAATAGATAAATGGGCTGATCATGTAAGCCCTCTTGCAGCCATGTGTCAGGTAGCAAGGGCAAAGAAATGGTAAAGCGTATGTGAATAAAAATTTAAAACAGTCACTCAAGCAGCAGGTCTTTGGGAGGTGGGAAGAAACTACCTCAAATGAAACCCACATGGGCATAAGCATAATATGAAAAGTATACTAACATAACTGGAAATCAGAAACAAACTCCAGATCCTGGAAATGTATGGTACTGGGTAACAAATAATGAACATTAATTTAGGAAGTAGCCAGGGGTAGTGACCCTAAACCAGTGAGCAATGAACATAAATTCAGGATTTAATAGAGTGTGAACTTGGACAACAAGAACTGAGCTTAACTATGGAAAGTGGGGGGGCTGACCTTAGATTAAAAATGCTAGGTGTGAATTTGAGAACTGGAGTTTAGGTGACCCCAAAGAGCAAACAGTGAGCCCAAATTTGGGAGTTGGAAGTTGGATGACCCTGGGCGATAAGCAACAAACATAATTTCAGAAGGTGGAAGGGGAGAACTCTGGATAGCAAGCAAGCACATGGTTATGAAGTGTAAATGTTTTAATGTTGGACTACAAACACTGAACATAAAGTTGGGACATGAGTAGGTAATTTCAGATGGTGGAAGGGGAGAATTCTAGATAGAAGCAAACACATGGTTATGGAGTGTAAATGTTTTGATGCTGGACTAGAAACACTGAACATAAATTTGTGACATGGGTAGGTAATTTCAGAAGGTGGAAAGGGAGAACTCTGGATAGCATGCAAACACATGGTTACAGAGTGTAAATGTTTTGATGCTGGACGACAAACACTGAACATAAATTTGGGACATGGGTAGGTTATGATGCACTTCAATGTGCAGGAATTTGTTAGATGGGGTTGACCACAGAGAGTGAGTACTTTACAAGAATTCAGAGATGGAAGAAGGAGACCCTGGAAAACAGGCAACAAACATGAATTATGGAGGCAGACAATGGTATAAGGACAGTACACCTCATCATGAGGTAAGGTGTTGAAAAATCTGTTACAAAACTGCTGATGTGTAGTAAAGTTATGAAGAAACATCACAGCTAAAATGCAGAGTCATAACTTTAACCAAGAATAATGCTTTTAGATAAAACATTCAACAATTGGCTCAAAACTCTGCATTCTCCTATTTATCTCCCATTCTGTCCTTACTTTGTTCTTAGTGTCCTCTCTCAAGTGATTCCTTTTTTACTTTTTCTCATTTCACTTCCTGTGTTAATACTTCTTGTAGCTTGTACCTCTGTATCCTACTGACTTGTGTTGACTTGTACTTCAAATTTTTTTATAACGTTATCTTCATTTCCTGTACTGGCATCTGTTATCACTAGGGCATACTTCTGATGACAATATCCTTTTTATTGTTTTATTGCCTAATCATAACCACATTCTGACTCATTTTTGTAGTTTCTATGCCACTTCCTTTTTTTTATTCTAAATTTGTATATGACTGTCTCTGTCTTACTTCCTCCATTCTTATACTGAATGGGTAGGGTATCAAGCTGCTACTGCTCTTCCTCTTTTTATTAAATGGATTGGCTGTATTGGCTTGCCATACTGTTGCTATGGATTCTCCATCTTCCTGCATTGCCACACTGTTCACAGTGCTTAAAAACAAGGAAATCCTTTTCTTGGAATTATGCCACAATTAAATCAAGGGTTGTAGTCATAACATATAACATTTTCTTAGAACTGTTTGTACCTCTACACATGTGAGGAGATACTATTTTCTGTCACAATTAATGCAAATAATCTTATGTATAGACACAAATGGACCTTTGACAAGAGAAACAATAGTACTAGAATGTAGCAGCGCTTGAGCATTCCTTCTTTTAAAAACACAACTCACGTCAATAGTTTGGTCATAACATGGTGGCATGAGGTTGACTAAATGAATATTTATGTTGGAACAATGTCAGTTAAAGCATGCATTTCAGTGTTAATAGCACAGAGCTTAACAAAGTGACCCCACCATACACATTTACAAGACTTTAACACATTGCTGCTTTTTATTTCACAGAATAGGATACATTTCTTGCTGTAGTTTTATCCTTAGCACAGAATTCATTGTTGAGCATTGTATCACTAACTAAGTAATCTTTCTATTTAACTTACTAGCTGATCAAGAAATTAAGTATCATTCCTTGGTGATGAGTGGATATCCAGTCAGAGAAAAGGGCAAAGAGTTCAGTGATCACTAAAACTGAATATTGTAATAGAACTCAAAGCTTTTGTTGGGATTATTAAATTTTGTAATATTTCACCAACAATGTCAGCTGTGTTAACTCATTAAGCATGTTGCTATATGAAGATGAACTGCCACTAGGGAACAAATCAAGAAAAAGCGTTGGCATTTTAATTAAGCTTGTCAGTCATCTGATATAGCTGTATCAGCTTCTATGATAGCAGGTCATAAAATGTAATTATAGTCCACTTCAAAAAAGTGGCTGACTTGAACCGTGAAAAGAAAACAGACATTAAAATGCAGACAGTCAAATGTATGAGTAGATGTGATTTATGTGGTTTCTGGACTAAAGTAATTAAGTCTTTCCCCTTAACAGGTGAAAGAACAGGTTTAGTTACTTTTTATGTGGGAAACAAAACTACTAAAATATGTTAATGTAATGCTTTTTCTGGAAAATGAATGATGTGGAGGTTTCTGGGAAACAGAACAAAAGTGATTACATGAAATCTGTATAAATATTTGAGGTTGGCCTTTATTCTGTCTTGTCTTTGCTTATCAGATATCAAGGTGACCACTTACTTATAACCGTAAGGCTTTAGTACTCTTTAATGTAGAGGAAGTTAGGGGCATGTAATTAGCCTAGGAAGGTGACTTTTTTCTCATCTAAATACATCTGTATGTGTAACTGTTATTTTGATACTCCTTGTGCAGTTTCTTATTCCTCTATATATTTAATCAGTAACTGCACTATTTGCTTTACTGTATGAATTACATTTATTTATTCACTTTAAGTTCTTGTGGCTTGTCTTTTTATTATACGTGTGATACTGCTATTTATTTACCTGTGTGACATCCCCACTCTGAGCCAGTAATCAAGGAGCCTAAATCCTCACCACTGGCACTGGAGAGGAAAGTTCACTTGGAACAAACATGGATACACCCAGTATTTCCAGATGCAGCTCTCTGCATCAAGCACAATTTCCCTTAAGAGCACACAGGGAATACACTCAGTCTGGGTTCTGGGTCTCCCCCTCTCTCCAGATCCCCAGTAAGACTCCCCACTGGCACAGCTGTAGGGTTGAGTCGTCAGCTGAGCATCCAAGCCAAGTCCTCCAGCACCCTCTCTATGAAACCAGTGCTTCGTGTCCCTGGTCCAAGTAGCTGACACACATACTTTGAGATTTCATTTTCACACACGCTCACACATCTGGGAAAGTTGGCACATATTTACTAGCTGTGCCCATTCTGCCCAGACTATAAGGTAGTTACACTGCCACCAGACACCCCAAAGCCAGCTATTCTAAGGCTCTTACAAGGGTACCCAATTACACTGAGTGAAATTAATATTAATACAAATTATAGTGTTTGGCCAATGCAGTAAGGCTTCCACAAGTGGCCACAGTGTCACCAAATAAATATATGTCTTCTCAATTTTTTAAATATTCTCTAAAGGACCAGCCATGATGAAATAGATTTGATAATAAATAATAAAGAACAAGAAAATAATAAATATTTATTTACAATAAATACCAGAGTTTCAATCATGGGAAATATTAAAAATAACACAGGTGGGCAGGTTCACACAGTTACATAAAAACATTACTTAACTTAAACAAAAGGAATCCAGCATATTAATAAATCAAAAAAAAATGATGAGTTAACTACTTCATTGCATTTTGGATGGCAGCCTGGAAACAGCCTAGCAGGATCTGTTGGTGTGCAGGAGGAAGACTAAGGACTATCCCAGGAGAACCTTAAAATGCAACTATCTTTCCCTAACTGATCTGAAGAATTATTATTCCCTGGTTACTTACTAGAGCAAGGCAAGATGAAGTAGGTGAGGGGTTATTCCTTGTCAGGTTTTAAGCACAGAGTGCTATGAGACTTCAGTCTCACCTAGTATTAAACATTATTTTTAATGATGGATTACAAAATGACATCAAATACATCTGTTCATCTGACTTCTGGTTCCCATGCTTCCCTCCTTGGCCAGAAGCTGTCAAGATTTAGCACATATGTGTCAATAATACACACACGTACACACACACACACACACACACACACACACACACACACACACACACACACACACACACACACACACACACATACAAACACACATCCTTGCTAAGATCAGCTGCAGCTCCTGGAAGTCATAAAACAATTTTAAACCTCCACCCTTCCAGATTAGCAATTAGTTTACCCTAATGACAATGCAGGAAGCTTCCCAGTACACACTTTTACTCTCTGCTTGCATTGAGAACAGTAAGATACAATCTTTATGGCCTAAGCTAGGTAATTTAAAACTATTTTCAAAGTTTGAGATCAACTGCTTCTCTTCCAGTATCCTCTGTTAAAACATATACATCTAAACAGTTACAATAATGCATGTATATTTCATTTTCTGTCCAGCAGGGCACACTGTTGATATATTTTTAACACAAGCAAATTTGCAAATATATTTTTCAACACAAGCATCTGTACAAATCAGTTTGATATATGAATGAATTATAATTCTTTACAAAATTCCAGCTAGCTGTGCTGGCATAAGTTACACATCCACTGCCCTACTTCTCCTGGCATAGCAGGCAATACCTCATATTGTCACAATCTAAGAGGAGGGTTATCATTTACCACTGTAGAGTAAAAATGTGGATCCAATCTCCACTTAGCTAGATTGCTTGGGCATATAACTACTGAAAATGCTAAGATGTTTAATTTCATAACTGACTTATTTAGGAGCAGCAACTAGCTGGAGGTCACTGGCAATTCCAGGGTGGTTGCAGTACTGCTATACCAGGAAGAAAGCCGTGAGGAAAATGAGAATTCAGTCAGCCTTATCTGAGAATTGTGTGTGTGTGTGTGTGTGTGTGTGTGTGTGTGTGTGTGTGTGTGTGTGTGTGTGTGTGTGTGTGAAAATAACTTGTGTGAAAGGCAGTTGTAGTGGGTAAAGTAATACACCGTAAAAGTGGTAAGACATGATTCTGGGAGTGCCAGATCAAAGGCTAAGCTCTGTAAGTAATCTGTATTGGGGGTGTATGTGTAAATCACATACCCAGAACAACAATGCATCCTTTTTTGCTGCTGGGGCCAGGTAACATTTTGTGAATGTAGTACTGAGTTAGCCTCGTGCATGCTTTATTTTCCTTTATTTTAACTTGCTGAGTTCCAGTGCTGTAATTCAAGAGACCATCTCTCTGGTGCCTGCCAGGATCTTTTCTTTATTTTGGTGGTGATAGTGGTGCCATCTAGCTGTGACATTTTAAGTGGCCTTTGTGGGATTCAACCCCCATTTGTCCTTACCATTTATTACATATTTTTTGGGCATTTGGTTAGGATACTGGAAATGAGCTCATTCAGTGCCTAAAATAGCTTTCCTCCCAAAAGTGTCTGGATATACACCTACTCAATCACATGTTAAAGTATGCAGAAGTTTGAATGTGTAAAGCAGTAATTTGATTTTATAATCAGTTTAGTTTAGGAAAACAGGCAGAAATAAGTTGTTCTGACAACTATGGAAGATTGTCAGTGACACAGCTGATAAAGGAGTTAGAAGCAAAAGGAATCCAGCATATTAATAAATCAAAAGATGAGATGGAGTTAACTTCATTTGCATTTGGATGGCAGCCTGGAAACAGCCTAGCAGGATCTGTTGGTGTGCAGGAGGAAGACTAAGGACTATCCCAGGAGAACCTTAAAATGCAATTATAGTTAGGGAGACTGGCAGTTGAAATGAATTGTATGGATCTTGTAGCAATAGAAAGAATGTAGCAGCTGGAGACAGAAAAGAAGAAGAAGAAGAAGAAGAAGAAGAAGAAGAAGAAGAAGAAGAAGCAACACCAGCACTAGTGATAAAAGGTTACCACAGACATGTGAGGCATGGAGAGGAGGGAAAGCCAAACCCTACAGACCAGGGTCAGTACAAACTTTATTCTTCTGCATAAACAGTATGATGATTTGTGTTGCCTTATAAGTTTATTTGAAAGAGTGTACATTGAGCAACAAGTTAAACAAGGGCAGTGGGTGAGGTTTTTTACTCCCTTAATCATGAGTAAAGCAATGCATACAGTTTCTAAACTTAGTGAAGCTGGTTGTTTTAAAGTGTGACAAGCTTAAAGAATGTCTGCGTTTATGTTTTATGTTTACCTCAGAAATGCACAGAAACAATCAAAAAAGTTTAGGGAATATAAAAGAAAGGCAGATGAAAGTGTGACTCTGTATATTGATGAAATCAGCACTTTCACAGGTGGGTGAGTGAATGTTAGGTCACCACGTTTCAAATTGTTATAAATCTTTTGACAGGGCTCTTTCTCTCAGTACTTTACCTGAGGACATGAGAACTTAAGTGGTAGACCAAGACCATAACAGTGTTAAGGATATGGGTATGTAGAAGGCCCTCCAGCTAACTAACAAGTCGCCACTGTGTATGGGGTGGTACAAAGAACCAATGGAGAGCAGTCTAGGCCATCAGAATAGATTACACAGGAAAAGGGGAAAGCAATAGTTACTGGTAGAAGTTGAGGGTTTGGGGTTAAATGTTTTAGAGATAACAAAATGGCACATATATGGCCTCATTTTCCATGGAGGCAGAGGACAGAACTCTCAGGAAGCATCAAGTAAGGCTAGCAGCATTACAGTGGTAAGTTGTCTAGAAAAAGCAGTTCTATCTACCTATCACAGAGGAGTGTACACCATCTTGGCAGAGGGGATGGAGGCTATGGATGAAAGGGACACAGTCTCTAATGCAACATAATTAAACCTGCAGAGGTTATGCAGAAGCACTATTTGTCTGGGCAGTCTACTCCAGTTAGGGCCTTGGGTCACAAATGGGAAACTGTTTCAGGTACCTTTGACTACAATCTATCTGGATTGGGAAGGGGGCAAGAGAACCAACAGATGTCTGAGGACATCTTTGCTGATATCCTAATAGGGAATGACTTTGAAAATGCAGTACCTTGTGTGCATGTTGTTTTCCACAGCAAGGAATGAAGGCAGTCATGTGAGGAATGTATTAGGATGGAGAGCCAGACAGGACCCATAACTCCATCAAGGTCTGGTAATTTATCTACCTCAAAGGGGGAGCTGGTCTATAACCCAGTAGATGATCCACTGCACGAGAAAGTACTGGGCTTCCTTTTAAAGCTGATACTTCAATGGGAAGAGGTAGGTGAGAGTGGTAATCTAGAATATGAGGAATCACTAACAGATGACACAAGATTTCATTAGGAAGGGGAGTTAGGGCAGGGACCAAGGAGGATCTGTGTCAGGCTCAGGTCTCAGACCCTACATTAAAGGAACTGAAGGAGGTAGCCAAAGGGGCTACGAATACTCAAGTGCAGAGGGAGTCCATATACTGGGACAAAGGATATACTTAGCTCTTTAAGTAGCTTGTGAGCAGTCTAATATGAGGGTGGACGTGGAAAGCTTATATCCAGGACAACAATGCATATTCTCTTTATGCTGTTGGCCCAGGTTGCATTTTGTAAATTGAGTTGGTCTTATGCATGCTTTCTTTCTTTTATTTTAAACAGCTGGGTACTAATGGTGTGACTTCAGAAATCATTCCTCAGGTGGCAGTTAGGACCTTTTCTTCACATTAGTGGCAATGATGCCATCAGCCCATGACATTTTATGTGGCATTAGTAGGATTTAAACCCCATGCATCCACCACTTCATCTCAGTAATGTTGAATTATTTATACAGTTCCAGTGACAGCTATACAAATTAAGTTGCGGAAAAGTACGCTCTAGTAATGTTTAGAGTATAATAATACATTAAGGGCAGTTTCCCACACTGTGGAGAACATGAATCCATATCTTTCATATCCAGGAATGCTAAATTTGGGCTACAAAATAGTTGCATCTTGTGGGGACCTAAAACTGTAATCCTACCACAATCTAGACTAACATGTTGTCATAACTACATTAGTGCCATCCTGGTATTACTCATATGAAAGGCTAGGCATGAAGTTATAATGTGGTAACCAAACAACATTCTGATACTGAGAATGTAGTAGCCAGTTGTAGTGCATGCAAAAGAACACATAACTTATCCGTGTACTGATCCACTGCATTCATGGGGAATATTCACATTCATTTTGCTAGACCATTTCTAGTAAAAAACAAATTCTGATCTACTTAGCTCCATGTCAAAGGTGGATGAAGACCTGACTTTGATTCAGATGACCTATGGCCTAGGCACTGGAAAAGCATGGAAGTGGTCTAGGAAGGAATGAGTTGTCAGTTTGCTTATTCTGAGAGGGAAGCTGGTGCTACTGCCTGTGATCTGCCACTCCTCTAGTTATGGAGTAGTGCTGTGCTTGCAGTTATCAATGCCATAGAATTTAAACAGAGTTGAAGAATGAACTTATCTGACACTGTGTGTCAGTGGCACAACTGGTAACACATTCTCCTTTGGTATAGAAGGCTGTGGGTTCTATTCCCACACCAGGTAGAATGATGCTGACATTTCAGTGCAGCATAAAGGGGGAGCACTGCAGTCCTGAGTATACTGTCCTCCAGATGTGATGTTAAACAGAGGCTCCATCTGCTTGAGTTGGTGATAGCTCAGGCTTGATATAAAAGATTCCACTGCACCCATCAAAAAAGGATAAGGAAAGTTCTCCAATGTTTTGGCAAATTACCTAATAATATAAATACCACCTCAGGTGTCCCATGAAGTGGAACTAACCTAGTCAACTAAAGGATAAATAAAAAAAAATAAATAAGTAGCTCCTCCTGGGTTAGCAAAAAATCACCTTTGCAACTGTGTGGATGGCGGTATACTGGGATATCCTAATCTCCTCTCTGTCCTCCTACCCCTGATGCTTATTCTTGGATAGTCTTTCCTGTTTCCCCTTCAGTTGGCCCCAGAACAAATGGGCAAGTTGGAAAAGTGGGAGATCAAGGAGGGACTCTGGGACAGCCAGTGGCTGACAGCTGCAGTAGAAAAAAAAAACGAAAAAGAAATTCTGGTCTGTGATTATTTATTGTAATGGAAATGCATGTACCTTATAAAATACTGAATTTGAGTGCAATTACTGAAAACTTAAGAGAAAGTTTCTGTACTCATGGAGTAGCAAATATCAGTTTAACAGAAGCATTCACAGAACTTATGATACATGGAACAAGATCGCATCTCCTCTTTCACCTTACCAAACAGATTATCGGAATTAAAAACACAGACATTCAGAGCTTTGATTATTTTCAGCTATTAGATTGTCACCTCCCGAAATGTTAATGGATAGAAAATTAACTCTACCTTGAATTTGTTTCATCCACATCTTGCAAGGGACAGTTTGGATTAAATAAGTCACCTAGAATGCCATTATAACACAAGTGAAGCTGCATGTTTTTGAGGCAAGTGACTTAGTAAATGTGAGAAATTTTAAGCCAGCAGAGAATGGATACTGGAAGAATAATACAAATGACTGAACCTGTATCCTGTACTGTTGAACCTGGTAATGAAGGACTTGTGAGAAGATATGTTGATTACATTTTTGAAAGAAAACAAGGACTAGTTATTTTTGTGGAAGACTGGTGTGACACTACAGAAGATGTCATCGACACAAGTTGCTCAAATCACCTCAAATGACAACTCCCAACAAATAGGAGCACTGGCTATGCACCACAGGCTGCCAATCATCTCACTCTGTCACAGAGTGATCTCCATTTCCCCATGAGGAGATTTCATTTCAACTGCATTGTATCTGCAATGTAATCCTCTCAGAAACTTCTTTAAGTTCATTGCCTTAAGTGAGAATGGGATTGGAGACATACAAGTATCAGTAAATGTGAGAGCTTTGATTTGTGATTCAACTCTCATTTCACTACTACTGTCGGGTAAAAAACCTTCAATCCTTCTGCCACTACACTCATCCATTGGCTAATCTCTTGCTTCCCCCTTCTTTCAATTGTAAACAAGATTCCAACATACTAAATTGCCTTCTGCTGAAGTAGCTGCCACCCCCCCACCTGTTGACATCAATCCACTCTTTTCTGAGACAGAATCATCATACATGACTGGAAGGTGCCATTTTCATCACAAAGCTTCTCCCTCAGCAGTGAACCAGTCCAGCACATGCAGGAGATTGCAGTCATTTGAGACTGATAGGACAGCATCATCTAGTAACAACAGAGGTGCCAATGTCATGTCTTCAAAGTCGATACTCTCCTGACCATGTCAGAGCCTTGAATACATGTCATAGCAACATAGGAACATAGGGAAAATACTAGATATGAGACCATAAGGACTATAAGATGTTTAGTCATATAAACTTTTAAGTAGACACATCTAAATCAAGCATGGTTCTATGTGATAACTCTGGTGTAAATTTGTGTCTATCCATCCAATCATCAGGGTTAGCTTTAAAGGCAGACAAAGTAGTGCTTTGTTTGGAATGTAGTGGTAACTTATTCCATAGGCTGGGAATATTGTGAGTTAGGAACCAGTCTTTCCAGTAAGTCTTGTTCATTTATTGCTATACATTTAGGTCCCTAGTACAGGTGTTTGTAGAGGTACTGGCTTACTGAATAAACAGGAGACCAAATTGGATCTTTCATTACTCAGAAAGCAAGATACAGGTCATCCCAGAGCAGCTGTCAGGCTACTGAGTATAAGGAAAGACTATCAGGATAGTTGAAAGATTTAAGCACTTTAATTTTCTTAGTTAGTAATCTCTGGGGCCTTCCCAGTCAAGTGGTGTGATTTAATCTGTATATACCAAAGAGTGCATTGCATTTGGTGATGGATCTGAAAAGGTAGGATTACAATGGTAAGATGACTACTATGGATATCAAAGATATTTTCTTGGAAACTAACTGAGCCAGTCAGAAGAAGTTCCTGACTATGGCAGAAACACGATGATCAAATGAAAGAGAGAGAGAGAGAGAGAGTTGTCGTTATAAGTATCCACATATGTACCCAGGTTTCTTATGACCATATTTAACTCAGGAGGAGTACAATTTATAATATAGGAGGTGTGAGCACCTTTTTGATGAAAGCTATTATGGTGCACTTTTTTACATTTAGCCTGAGACCATTTTCAGTACACCCAGTATATGTAGATTCCAGCACTTGCTGGAGCTGTTTAACATCAGTGAATGAACAGATAATGGTACCTAGCTTGCAATCATCAGTAAACCTGGTCGACCACGTTTCAAGGATATTGACTTTGATGTCTACAAAATAGAAGAAGACCCAGCACTGATTCATGTAGTACCCCAATTGTTAACATTTTATATTTGCATTGGGTACCAGCAACTTTCACAGCTTGGATCTGTTGGGTAGTCAATTTCCAATCCAGCAGACAACATATGGGGTTTACACTAAGCTTGTCTAATTTTTCAATAATACCAGCATAAGATATAGTGTCAAAGACCATGGCTAGTTCCAGATAAGCAGCTTGCATGGAGCAACCACTGTCCACATTCTCTGTAACCTTTTCAATTAAGTTTATTACGTTCAGGAGACAAGACCTGCCCTTCACAAAATCAAATTGGTTGGTGTCCAGATTAGAGAAAGGAAAATTTCCAAAGTTGCCTATGTCTGCATAAATTAGTTCTGCTATGATACATTCCATGGCTTTGCATATAAGACTGGTGAAGCTGATGGGTCTATAATTAATCAAGTCTGTACACGGCCACTCTTCTCTAGGAAAACCACAGTGCGAGACTCGGATAGTGCAGATTGGTGTGTTATCTGGTTCCATGGAAGTATTATTTTTAGACTTTAACAAAGATTCTAAAACTTGCTCTAATGTGATTTCAGGGGAAACAAAGTTTTTAGGGAAATAGGGAAACAACAATGTGGGTTGGTATGGTAAATTTAGCACTAAATTTGTCTGCTAATGTCTTGGCTATATATTTGGGCCAAAGAGCCATTGCTGGCTAATTTGGCACCAGCTACCACTCCAAAAAAAAAACATCTTCTGCTACACTTCTGGGATCAGAACATGCGATATTATTATGGATGAACTCAGTGCATTGTTGGACTTTAATTTCCAGATATAACCGAAGAAAGATTTGTAGTTTCCTTTGGTATCTGCAGTGATTGTAAGCTTCAACTCCCTCTTACATTATCTAATAGTGCTTTTAAGTTCCTTGGCGGTATGTTTAAAATGGTTCTGAGATGAAGGATGGGATTTCTTACAACTTTTCATTATTTTTTTTATTTTGTTATACAAGACAGCAATTGAAAAGATGACACAGAAAAGCCAGTTAAGCAGAATAGATCTTGGTAAACCAGAATCTTTACTGTGTGATATCTTAAATTTTCTTTTGAACAATACCCATGGAGAAGATACCCCTTAAAGACATACATATATTTCAGCCATACAGCTCTGAACCCTTGGTGACCTTTTTTCTAATAGCATATGCAAGCCAATAAAGCCAATCACCAGTACCTGCAAATATGATGCATTCCCCCATACACATATATACGTTATTACAAAAAGCATTATTTTATTTTACTTGTTTAATTAAATCATTGATATAGCACAAGTAGATACCTTAGCTGTATTCCAAAATCTCTCAGCTTACAAATAGGCCTTACATCCATAATATTGAGATGACTTCAAAATTTTCCATATAAAGGCAAAAACAAGTGAAAAGGTGACACAACAAAGACTCTTAGGCAAAAACATCAAGACAGACACTGAGGAACTGGAATCTTTGCAATGTAATGCAGTAAATCTTTGGAGGAAGACCACTGGAAATATGCAACATTCAGAAACCATGTGGCTGAAAGACTTTAATGTCCTTAAGGGGTCATTTACATCCAAAGCAGGTTTAAGGTACTGCACAGTGAAGATTCTGCTTTATGGGTATCTTTATTATGCCACCTTTTCACTTACTGGTTTGGTCTTTTGTTTTTCAGCCACCCTAATGTTATGGACATAATGCTTTGTTATTAGCTGAATGTTTTCAATCTGTTTGTTCTTGCTATAGTGGTAGACCTATAAAAAGGGTAAGGAATGCATTGACTGTAGTTAGCAGAGTTTGGCTTTATGGGCTAAAATGCTTTAATAATGGTTTGTAAATTCAATTAATATTCAAAACCTATAAAGCTAGATAGAACACTTGTTTCTTTTTAAGGAATTGTTTGCATGTTTACAGTGAGTCCTTTTTCAAAACAATGTTAAGATATCCTACGATGACGTTTCTGGCTTGCTAGGGCTTTTTATTCTTTTGCTACATAGTTTATCAATAGGGGAGTTCTATTACAGAAGCTATTTTCTGAATTTGCTTTTATAGTACAGATTTTCTATGCTGCTGTTTAGGTGCTGTAAAGGTTAGGGGTAAATGTGGCAGGACTCTTAGCTGGGACAGTTTGTGGGTGATTTTGGGGAATTTTGTGTAGGTCTTCCACAAGCTGAAGTATGTTTGTCCTGAAAAAGTCCATGAAGATTTTTTCATTTTTTGCTGGTGGAGGTGGGGTGATACACAGGCCGGAGAAGCAGACTGATTTGTGGTGAGATTTAAAAGAGGGATGAGGTGATCTGAGGTGGTGTACAGGTGTAGTACAGGGGGGTAGTTTGGTAAGGACCAGATCAAGGGTAGTAGACCTTCTAATGGGTACTTTTACAATTTGTAACAAAGTCTAAAAAATGCTGAGCATATCTATTTTTACAGCTGGAAAATATGCCAACTATTGCTTAGATAATTAAAGTCCTGTAGCAAAGAAGGCATTTGGTTTGATATTTTTAATTATTCAATGGTGTTAAGGTAATTTTCATGATCTGTGGGAGACAATGATGAGGATCTGTAGCTAGAAATGCAGTAATAGTTTATTTATTTGTTTTACTTCTATGCGTTGGATTGGTTGAGTTTTTTGGGGATCCCTATGAGATCAAGTTTATAGTCATGAGTAAGCTGTGAAGTGATGCCATTTCTAGGCATGATAAGTGCTAAATCCTGGTATAGCGGGAGTACTGTCACTGCAGCAGAATCATCCCTCACTAACTATACAGATACAAATATCGTCGACTTACAGGATGCTCTCAAATTCCGGCATTTTTTTACTTATACTCCTAGCACAATGGGTGGTGCCACCATGATATTGTCCGAATTTGAGTTTGCGACTTAAGAATGTCCAATAGGGAGACTCTACCAAAGGCTCTATGGGTACAGCAAAGGCTTTAGCCAGTATACAAAAGCCCTAGCATGAGAGGTATAAGCCATCCCTGATGTAACAAGAAGTGTTATCTGCCATCTCATCCTAGGTTGAAACATACCAGATCTCCTTAGAATAACATCAACTAATTTGGCAGTTGTTAAAGACCATCATCTTTTTTGTTATCTGCACATCTTTCAAGGTGAAAGCAAGATACTAGTCAAGGCAAGTGTCTTTCCAGCCTGTAGCAAGTCTAGTAAGTTCCATCATGTCTGTCAGCATGTTCTTCTTGGTGGAGCACCTCGGGTCATTCACTACCGTGTGGGCCATACTAGGTCCTAGTAATATTTGTCTGGTTTAAAGACATTAAGGTTTTTGTGTCATCATGGATCCTGGCACAAGATGTGCAGTTTACAGTCATCCTGTTCTTGTCCAAGCTGGTGAGTGGAATCTGTATGCCTAACTATAGAGTCGCCTATAATGACATAATTTCCCACTGTGGAAACAGAGAGCAGACTCTGTAGGCCTTATAGGCATAGACATGCTTTCCTGGTGACTCTTTGGTGAACTGTGCAAATCTGTTGTATTTGTGTGTGATTGAAGAAGGAGTAGGTATTGCTTGTGTGCCGGAGGCTGTGATCTTTTAGATTATATTCTAGAGGTCTTTGACATTTTCTTCTTTACAACTTCAGCATAAGTTATGGGCATAGTGATGTGTTGTAATTCATATGGTCTTGTGGTGGTATAGTGCTTTCTGACAGTGGCTGATGCCAGAGACTTGCCCCCCCCCCCATTTCTTAAATTTACATCTCTTATAGGTTGCCCTTTCAATTGGTAGAAACAGTGAACAGTCAGTAAGCATAAGGCAATTGCTGCACTGTCTTAGAACACATAATGTGATCAGAGTGGCCACAGATGGGGTGAAAGCAGACTGTTCAGCCATGTTGTTAAAGTGTGGGGGGGAGCTGGGGCTGGTCATAGTACTCAAAGGTTCAAGGGAGACTGCTATGGTAGACCCTGACAATTTATGGATGATGTATTTAGGCCAATACTCTGAAGTTAGGATAGACTGTAGCTGATCACACAGTACTTAGTGAAAAGACAGAATTAGGGCTTGCCAAAAATGATAAATAGTGGTGATTGACCTATTGGCTACTGGCTACTGATAGTGCTAGTCACACCACAGCTACACTTAGCTAAGAATCAATGTCCTTTTGTTCACTCTGTCACCAGAAATAAAAATGTAGCACTAATCTCAAGCTGGTGGATCAGTCTTACCAGAAATCAGTAGGCGTATTCCAGATTATTCCACATGTTTCTGGGGTTGGGGTCTGTAGGCCTGTTTTAGTCTTCTTCTGGTAGATGTCCTGGATAGCACATATAGTAACTCAGCACAACAGAAAGCCGAGCTGCATATGGTCCAAAGATTTCCACCAAAATGGTAATCAGACCAATCACAGAAGTCCCACGCACACTCTGTCCAATCACAGATAGTCAGGAATCAATGTCCCTCTGACTGTTCTCTTACCAGAAGCAAAGCAGTAGCACCAATCCCAGGCTGTCTCATAAGAAGCAATTTTCAGGCTTCCCAGTAATCAGTAGACTCTAGGAAGGCTAAGAAATAATGTCCCTCTACTCTGTCTCTCACCCAGAGCAAAACAAAGCACTAATTCAAGCTGATTCCTAAGAAGAGGTTTCTGGGCTCTCTAGTGACTGGTAATCTTGTTGATGAAAATCACAAACAGAAGGTGAGAAAAGAAACATCCATGGTGGAATCCTTTGCCTGTCATGGATGCATCTGACTTAACACCAGGAATATAGATACAACTTTTGGAACTGGGTGACTTGCAGTAGCTCTGGCATCCCATACAGTATCAGTACTTCTCATAAGATATTCTGAGGCACACAGTCATATGCCTTTGCAAAAATGTGTAGACAATACTGGCAAATTCTATTGAGTTCTACAATATTTCTACAAGGATAAGCACCTAATACACTCTTCCACAGCCAGAATGAAATCAGTGTTGCTCTTCATGAATGAGAGAAGCAGTAACTGGACAAAGTCTCATTTCCAGCAAAGGAGGGCAAAGTGTAGCATCTCTCTATAATTAGAACATATCCTCCCGGTCCTCTTTATGAGAATGGGGAACATTTTTCCAATTTCCTAGTCCATAGGCACTGTCCTAGCCTTCTAAGCAACATTGAAAAGTGGTGTTAATCATAACACCCCTAATAATGTTCAATGTTTACAGTGTTTTTAGCTGGACTTCATCTACTCCTGCAATCTTGGAACAGGAGAACTTTTTAATCACTGCAGGACCTCATCAACTGAAATGGAACTTCTACGTCTGCCTCTGGTACTGCCTCCTCAGAGGAGCACATGTCCACTGTATTCAAGAGTTCGTCAAAGTGCTCCTTCTTCTTTTTGACAATGCTTGTAACTGAGGCCAACACATCTACAGCCTTGCTAAGGACAGCTTGGGTAACATCCTGCCTCTCCCTTTAAAGTTATTGGATGGTTTGCCATCTCTTTTTTGAGACCATATGAAAGTCATTGTGGATGGCCTCACTAAATTCTTCTCATAGCGTGGTCTTTACTTCAGTGACTGCTGTAGCTGCTGCCTCCCTAGCTTGTCAGTACTTAACAGTGACATCTGGAGACACCTTGCTAGTACTATGTGGAAAACCTCTTTCTTAAACCTGAAGTGTTTCCTCAGTGCTGGTGTGTACCAGTGGGTCTGAAGATCACAAATCTGAGTAGCAGAAACTATCATTTGGCCACAACTCTGTGTTGCTGCCCTAGTTATTAGTGATCCCCAACATTTCCAAGTGTACAGGGGAAACCATGCTGGAGGATGAGCTGAGTTCACCATTTACAGAAACATCTGACAGTGCCAGGATGCCCTTGTAACATGGGTTTCTGACCGGTCCAGCTGCTACCCCAACTGTCTAATCTATCTGACCACCAAAAAAAAAAAAAATATTTAACCACCTGACAGTTCAGCACCCTCACTTGACCTGTATGAATATGGCTTCAGCCCTGAAGATACAACTACAAAAATCAGTCACTGACCTTTTGCCCCAAGGTACTCTGGTACCTTACAAGTATCCTTATGTTTGGAAATTGTTTAGTGTTATAGACAGTCCATGATTAGGACGGAAGATCCAAAACAATGCAGCATTCATACCGGATCATGCAAGTTTTGGCCCCCAGCTACACCCATCCAAGTATCTCCATTCTTCCCAATGTGAGGATTCACATCTGACAGTAAAGTTACAGTAGGTGTATCCTATAACCTGGAAGCTGTATCTTAAGAAGGCCACATACTGTAAATAACTGCTACGTGTAAATGCAGAAACAAAAAGTCTTATTTTCTGTAACTAGCAGTCAAATTGAGGCACTTTCATTTACATGAATATTGGAAGTTTGTAATAATACATTCTATTCTTAAGGGGGAAGGAATGAATATAATATGTAACATAAAAACATAATGTGGCAATTTTAAGCCAATATTCTTTCTCTTCCTAGTTTGTTTCAGGTTAAGTTTATATAAAAAAAATCATATTAAGCTGGCTTCAGTCTGTTTTTGTAACATGCTAGAAAATCAACTACTCTCCTGAAAGCAAAAAAAAAGTAATTCTATCCTGCTATCTGTAATAAAGAAAATTTATTCTAATTCATTTGTAATATCTCCATTTTTTTCATATTGGTACAGACCGAGAACAGTGATACACAGGGAATTATGTAATAAGCTATTGCTCTGTCAAAATTCCTGAAATAGCTGTACTGTGCAATACAATTTCATCAACAGACAGTGCAGTTTCATTCTGTGACATTTACCCCTTAAGCAAGCAATAGATGTCCTTCCATTCACATGCTGCAGTATTCGTAACCTCTGGGATTCCCTGCCTCGAGTAGCCCGATATCCGGCCAGTATACAAAAACCTACTGCTGCTTTAAGGTACGTCATAGTTTAGGTTCATAGTTTAGTACTAAGCTAACTGCCCTTGTTGTTTTTTTTTTTACCAATGATCCCTTGTGAGACTCAAACCCAAACTTGTGTTCTTGTGTTTTGTAATAGAGCATTAAGCCACCCTCCCAACATATATCACACACATGCTCCTCGCACAGCATAGGGCATAAAGGTAACATTTGGATGTAACATCCTCAGAACTTCTTTGCCACTAGTCCGACTGCATCTCTCGATCATCGGTCTGAACACCTACATCTTTGCAGCCAGTTCAAACACATCTCTCAGTCATTGATCTAAATGCCTACATCCTGTCTGCTGGTCTCCAAGACTTTGCAGATAAGTGCCCCATTGAGGTTTTGTTTTTTCTTGACTTTTGGTTGCTTCTGGGGGTTAATGTCACCAGAAAGGGTAAATACCAGTGCAGGAGACAGATTCCCCATAAAGACTGCCACAAACAGTGTTTATTTATTCTAGGCACCCCTCACGACCATGCAACCTGTTCAGTCTGTCAGGCTTTCATACCGAAGACTCTTTGAAGTAGGCTTTCCTCCCTTGCTTTGTATCTGGAGAATCAGTAACTTAAGTTTCTCATTCTGAGAGTCGGCCGTTAGTGAAGAAGAAGGTTAAGAAACCAAGACCAAAATCTTCCACTGTCCAGCTTCCTCTGGACATTTCTCCCGAGGTCAGTGAGAACCCAGAGGTTCGCCTGGCTTTGTTGTCAGATTCCTCTGCCACAATCGAGTTGGAGGCCAGCAAGGATCTGGCTTTCAACATATCTGATGAGGCTTTGCAGACATCCATTTCCAACATTCAGGAGGAACCACAGTTGATTATTATGAAGGGCCTAGGGGGTGTTCCTCATATTTTACTTAGGGAAGAAGTCCCAACTTCTGTTATTGAATGCAATCCTGGGTCAGAACCTTCAAAGTTTTACAAGGCATAAGTCCTATTAAAGAAAAAAACAAAAAAAAAATTAATCACGTCTTTCCTGCTCATAGGGATCCGCAAAATGAGTGTCAGACCTTCACTCAGGGTTTGCTTAATGTTTCAATGGCATTAAAACCTCCTAAGGGTTTCTGTTCCAGTTCCCCCCCTTGGTCCTCTACTTCTCTTAAAAGGCCCAGGGGACAGGAGGAGTTGAATACTGATGAGGAATCCCTTGCTTATTCATAGGTTCATAGGTTCATAGGTTGGTACTAGGCTATCGGCCCTAGGGCCTATACAAGCCTAGCCATAACAAGTCCCTGGCTATTTCTTCCCACACTATTTACTGCCCTGCACCCCTGTCTAGCAGGGCAACTGACGTGATCCCTGGGGTGAATTTCCTTTCTCCCATCCAATCATCAAGGTTCCTTTTGAAGAGGGCCAAAGAGGCGATCTGCTTGACATATATGGGTAGTCTATTCCAGAGTCTGGGGATTCTCTGAGTCAGGAACCTATCCCTCCAGCATGTTCTGTTTATTGTGATGACAAGGCTTAGATCCCTGGAGTGTGTGACTCTCAGGGATTGGGATTTCTTTAAGTGTAGCATGTTCAAAAGCTCTGGTTTTGACATGGCCTTATATGTTAAGCAAATATTGCCTCGGAGCAGACGATATGCGACAAGAGTATAGCTGGAATTTTTTAAGGCGGTCAGCATAGGGCATCTACTTTAGGCCTGTGATTCTTTTAGTGAGGTATTTCTGCAGCCTTTTCAGTTGTTGCAGATGTCTTGAGAGGGACATACCAAATGGGGCGTTGTATTCTATAATGGGTCTAATGAGGGATGAGTACAGTGGGACAATGACCTCCTTTTTTCTGGATGAAAAGCCCTTAGTGATGAGGTGTGCCACATAGAAGGATTTCCTGACTGTTGTGGCAATGTGGTTATTGAATGTGAGATCACTGTCCACCTGCGTCCCTAAGTCTCTTATCACAATTTCGGTGTTTAGTGTACTGCCACCTATGTGGTAATTCATGGGTACATGTTTTTTTCCCAAAGGGGATAACTACACATTTCTTGGCATTGAGCTTGAGCCCATGACTCTGGTACCAAGCATCTGTTTCTGTAAGGCCGTTTTGTAGAGTATCCACATCATTTGGGGATTCAATAATGGCTCCCAGTTTGCATTCATCTGGGAACTTTGTTAGCCAGAATCCCTTAGTGTTGGCCTGTGCTTCAGAGAAGTAGATACCAAACAAGAGAGGTCCCAGGACTGAACCCTGAGGTACTCCACTTATCACTTGTCTGGAGCTGGATTTGGAGTCAGCTACTTTTACAGTGTGGGCTCTGTCAGTACGCCAGTTGGCAACCCATCGAGTGATGATGGGATTAATGTCCAGCTTAGTAAGTTTATCTATGATTCCAGAGTGGGGGATGGTGTCAAAGGCCTTGGAAAGGTCCAGATAGGCTGTGTGGAGTACCTTACCCTCGTCCATGGCTCTGGACACTGATTGGAGACAAGATCGGCCCTTCACAAACCCAAACTGAGTGGAGTCCAGTGTTTTAAGAATTCCCAAATTCCTTCTCCTTTGGACTATGAGCCAGAGGAAGAAGAATCTAACAGTCCTGATACTCCCTTCAAAGAAATTTCTTTTGGGACACAATCTCCAAGATGATGGAATTTTTTAAATGGAATTGTGCTCAGGCCTCTGAAATCAATAAGAGGTACTATAACTTGCTGCAGACGGAATCTCCGAAAACTTCTGCTATTCCTCCTGTTTTGGCTGCTTTGTTGAACGCATTTTCCAATGCCTCTAGAGTTCCTGATTCTCTGGTCCCTGCTGCCAAGAAACCTGATAGGTTTTATAGAGTGCCTGAGGATTGTAACTTTACAAGTCTCCTGCTGCTGACTGCTCAGTGGTGTCTGTAGCCTCTAAAAAGCCTTTCCATTAGCTTCCACTGCCCAAGTTACTGCCTTCTGATAAATGCAGAAGAACCATGGAAAGGCTAGGTAAGAAGGTTTATATCTTGGCTACCTTGGCTTTTAAGGCTATTAATTATCAGACCCATATGTCCATGTGGGGTCTATATCATTTCAGTGAAAAACCTATTTGTCAAATACCTTTTTGTTGAACCCTAGTCATTGAATTCTTAATCCATCAAATGTTAATTTAAGCAAATTTTTTTTTTCCCAGGGGAAAAAAACACATGGCCAACTTAATGAGCATCACAAAATTCACGAAATTTAAAACTCACCCAGGTGGGGTGCTGTGCCTCCCACACACACCCCAACTAAATATGCCAACTCCAAGATCACACTACAGTGGAAAAAAGGACACATTCTTGATGATTGCCAAGCATTTTTTCCAATGGTAAAAAATTTGCTTAAATGAATGTTTGATGGATTAAGGCTTTGACGAATAACATTCGACAAAAAAAATTAGACAAATAGATTTTCAACAAATTAAAGTGCACCCTTCCATGTATGTGTTGGCTCTCCCTTCTCAACTTATTTCTGATCTCCTAGACTCTGAGGGTAAAATTGCTGCTCTTTCCCTGTTAGAGACCTCCTCTTAGGTGGTTCATCATTCCATCAAGTGTAGTTATGATGCAGCAGATGCTTCTTCTAGGGCTGCTGCCTTTGGTTCAGTGATGAGGAGGTGTTCTTGGCTTTGACGTCAACCACTGCCTGATGAGATCAAGGCTAAGTTGATGCATGCCCCTCTTGATAATAAACACTTGTTTGGGGAAGCTGCTGCTGGTTTCAGGATAAGGGGAAGGCCTTACAGGAACTCAAACATGTGTTTGTCTCTCCTGTTGCTAAATTTCAGCCTACCCCAATAAGCCAGCCTTTGTTCACAGGCAATCGTGCCCTCCTACTAAAGGCAAAAAGTGTGGCAAAAGGACTCCTCCTGCTAAGGCTACTCAGACTTCAGGGACTCAGAAGTCTTCCTTTCCAGATACACTAGGTGCTGTCTAACTAACCATCTCTTCCCAGCCACATTCCTCTTTCTCTTCTCCTTTCTCTCTCTCTCTTTCTGTTTTGCTTCAGATTACTCAGGATTCTTGGGTCCTGTCCATTATTCACCAAGGGTATTTTGTGGTGTGGAAATCCTATCCCCTTTTATGGGCATTCCTCAGATTCTTCAGGAACAACTCCCTTTTTTCCCAGAGGTATTTTGAGTCCTTTTGTCTCAGGGTTCTATTCAAGAGGTGCCTGTGTCCCAAAGGGGGAAGCGATTTTACTTCAGAATATTACTAGTTCCCAGAAAAGAGGGTACTTGGAGACCAATTCTGGACCTCTCTTATCTAAACACTTTTCTGAAGGTGCCCACTTTTGAATGTTGTCCCTTCAGACTCTGTTTCCTCTTTTGCTTCATCAGGCTTATATGGTATCTCCAGAGCCCAAGGATGCTTATCTCCATTTTCCAATCCATCCCCTTTTCAGAAATGTTTTGAGTTTCTCTGTTGCTTCCTTGTATGTTCAGTTATCTGCTTTGCTCTTTGGCCTTTCTACTGCCTCAAGAATATTCAAGAAATGCCTTGTTCCTCTGATTAGTTTTTGCAGGCTTCAGGGGAGCCACGTATTTCCTTATTTGGACGACCTGTGATTCAGGCCTCCTCTCCAAAGATCCTGGTGCAAAATCTTAATTTTGCCATTTCCTTCTTCAGAGTCTTGGGTTCACAATAAACTTCAAAAGGTCTTCTCTGACTCTTCAGGATCATGTTTTTCTAGGTTGCAGGATTTAGATGGTGCCTATGCTGGCATTCCTGCCTACTCTCAAGGCCTTAACTCTCATTTGCTTCTTTCAAACTCTGCTTCCTCTGACCTGCCTTACAGCCAAGAAGTTTCTGAGAGCTCAAGCTTTCATAGCATCCACAATTCCTATGCTCCCTCTGGCTAAACTCTACATGCGAAAGTTTCAGTGGTTTGTGAAGTCAGCTTGGCTTCAACATGCACATCCAATAGACTTTGTAGCTCCTCTTCTTCATTATCTCATGAAGGAACTTCACTGGTGGATACGGTGGTTGCCTCTAAATCAAGGGCTCCCTTTTCATCTCCCTCTTCCCTCTCAGGAACTGTTCACAAATGCTTCAGACATGGGATGTGGAGCAGTTTTTGATTCCTTAAAGGTACAGGGGTCTGTCCGCCTCTTCAGCAGAAGGAGCATCAGTGTCAAAGAGATGAAAGCTCTTCTGCTGGCTCTTCAGGCTTTTCATTCTCTTTTCTCCCCAGAACATCTCAAGGTGTTTACAGACAATACCATAGTGATGAAGTATGTAAACAAACAGGAGGGAACAAGGTCCTATTTTCTTTGCAGACTAGCTCTTCAGGTCTGGGATCTTGCTGTCCAGTATCAAATGACTCTTCAGGCAGCTTACATTCCCTCAAGTGAAAACATTGTGGCAGATACTATGAGCAGGTATCCCATGAATGGATGCTTCACAGGGGTATGTTTCTAGACATTGTCTACCGGTGGGGTATTCCTCAAGCAGATCTATTTGCCTTCCCTCTGAACAGACACCTTCTTCTATTTTGTGCCAGAATCCCAGGTCCTCTGTTGTGGAAAGTGGATGCCCTCTCTTTTTCTTGGAAGGGAATATTTCTTTATGCATTCCTTCCCCTTCCTCTCATTCCTAAAGTCCTGTTCAGAATTCAAAAGGACTCTCCCAAAATCTTGCTAATGACTCCCTTTTGGCCAAGACAGCATTGGCTCCCTCTTCTTCTGCATTTAGCCAAGGACAATCATCACAAGTTACCTCACAGAGTGGACCTAGTCACACAAGACAAGGGATCTTTCATCCAACCCCACCTGTCCACTCTTCAACTCACACTGTGGGTGATAGGATTTTGATTCCACATAGACACGTTTTTTTCAGAGGATATGCTGAAGGTCCTGCAGGAGGCCAGGAATCCTAATACTAAGAAATCCTACTTATCCAAATGGAAGAGGTTTTCTGTTTAGTGTCTCTTTCGTAACCTGGATCCACTTACTATGGATGTTCTTTTGGTTCTTTCTTATTTGGGTGAATTGCTCAAGGTTGGTTTGGCCTATTCTTCTGTTAAGGCCCTACTTATTTGCTGTCTCTGCTTGTCTGCCTTTATCTCCTCCTTTCGCTTCTAGATTTGAAGCTAAACAATTCCTTAAAGGTATCCTTCATATTAGGCCTCCCAGGAAGCCTGTTTCTCCTCCCTAAGGTCTTAATTTTGTTTTGGAGAAGTTGACTCAGGCTTCTTTTACGCCTGCTGCTTCAGCTTCTTTGCAACATAGCTCTTGGAAGACTGTTCTTTTGTTGGCCCTTACTTCTGACAGATGGGTGTCTGAGCTTCAAGCTCTTACAACTTGTCCTTTTTTTGGTGTTTTACAAGGACAGTGTGTTCTTGCATACTAATCCTTCTTTTATGCTCAATGTCGTTAATGAGTTGTCTCTTAATCAGTCTATTCATTTGCCTACTTTTTTCCCTCTCCACAATCTGCCAGTGAGAGGATGATGCATACTTTGGATGTGCATAGACAACTCAGATTTTATTTGGATAAGACTAAGTCTATTAGAGAATCTGATCAGTTTTTGTTTCTTTTCATCTTTGGCTATATCCAAGCAAACTGTTTCTTCTTGGATCTCAAAAGCTATTTCTTTTTGTTATTATTTTCATGGTGAGAGCCTTCCTTCTTCTGTGAAGGTTCATTCTACTAGGGCTATAGCTTCTTCTGGTACTTTTTTCAAGGGTTTGGATACTAACTCTATTCTTGAAGCAGCTACCTAGACTTCTGTGCATACATTTACCAAACACTACAAGTTGGATGGAATCTCAAGAGCTAGAGATGGTTTTGCTAGGGCCACCTTTCATGGATTCCTAGAGGGCTCTGGTGGTCCTTCCTCCTCCCAAGTTTCTTCTTGAGCTTTGACACTCTCCCAGAGATTGCAAATACTACAACATGTGAATGGAAGGATATAGTACATGTATAAAATCTTACCACAACAGTAGATGTCCTTGCCTTCACTGTTGCAGTTTTCACTCCCTCCCTCCTCTGTCTGGTCCATTTCCCTCCTGGATATACTGGTTACCTCTTGGTTTTTCTTGGACTGGCATTGCTACTGGTGTTCCTACTGGGGCTATCAGTACTGAGGATGGTACATCTGGACCACCTTTATGCCCTATGCTATGTCAGGAGCATGTGTGTGACATACGGAGTACCTTAAAGCAACAGCAGACTTGTGTATACTGGCTGAATGTCGGGCTACCCGAAGCAGGGAATCCCAGAGGTTACAAATACTATAACAGTGATGGAAAGGACATGTACTTTTATGATAAGGTTTTACACAACTGTACTTTAGAGTGTCAGAGGGTAGGAGTTATAGCAGTAATTTCAAATATGCACCATTTCTGCAATATGATCTGGAATTCTTAGGTTTAAAGTTTAAACATGTTGTAGTAATTATAACAGGCTGTAAAATATAAAAATAGTGTAATTAACTTAGTAATTCTCTGTTTCATTTTGATTTTTTAACTGAACAAAACTATGTGATGGCACTACCACATGGAAGATATGTCATCATTACTACTGACTGCATATTTTAATGGATTTTTGTAAAAGGTTTATTTGCTTGTTAAATCTGAATTAGTCAGTCTGAATTTATCATATATGAGTAGGGTTGATGTAGTTAAAGTTTTCAGATAAGGGACATTATTGAAGGGTCTACAGAAAAGTGAGTCAAGGGTATTGTTGTCTATGGTATATAACTAAATGTTATGTGATGTCACAGATAATAATAGCAGACATCAGAGAACTTGGATGTGCATACTTTATTGTAACTCACCAGAGGCAAACTCTTCACATTTTCATCCATACATCCAATGGAATAGAGGTAACAGAGTAGCTCAGAAGACCTGGTGGCTAGTCCCTGCACTCTTCATCCATAGATATGCAGTACAGTGGGGGAGAAAGGACATATTGCCAAAAAAATATATAACATGCATTAACCTCCTTGTAATGCCAACACAATAATCCAATGGGACTTTGCTAAGCTAAGGTTGGTCCCAATAGCTGAAATTGTATTGCACACTCATCATTGGTCCATGATCATGACTCCTGCCGGTAACTTAAAGAAATGCATGAAAGGGTACAACCTTGTTTGGTTAATCCTGTTCTTATCTATTCAGTCCATGGCTAACTGAGACCAGAAGTTGTTATTGAACTAACACTGCATGTGAATATATGAGGAAATGATAGCCACATCTAGCAATTGTAAAGATAAATGGAAGTCATGTACCCATGTTTGTCTTCACAGTTGTTACTGACAAATCATTAAGGACGGAAGTCAGAAAATATTGATAGACGAATTTTAGACTTCACCCCTTCAGAAAATCAATGCTAATCCAAAACCTATTATTCTAATATATTATTATTATAATCATGGCTTTTGTAATAGTAGGAATACAGTTATAAGTAAATCACTGTGAGTTATGAAGTTTTGTTCAGACTTGTAGGCCAACTAGGAATATATTTTAATTCCAATTATGCATGAATTTCCCATTGCCTTTCCAGTTATCAACACCTGCCTTAAACTGGCTTATGTATGTATATTATCTGACTTCAGCCAGGAGAGTATTCATTAACCTTGAGTGTATCTACCTCCAAGAAATGTCTGTCTTTCTAGATTTGTTAAGTATGGCTGCAAACTTTGTATTATCTTCTCACCCCAATGAATTACCAGTCCAAGCAATACTGTGATGAATGCATCTCTAAATGCTTTATATGTCAAGCATAATTTATCACTGATTAATTCGTAGTTTATGCTGAAGAGGCCAAGGTCCTGCTACCTAATATAGCATTCAAACTCATTCAGACACAATGTATCTTTTATGAAGTTCCACTGTATCGGTTAAACCATATTTATTTTACACATAATATAATAAAGTAAAGTAAAAAAAAAGCCAACCCAAGTGTGTACAACAAAATTTAATAAAATAAGCCCTTTTATTCTAAACAAAAAAAAACTTCCTCAGAATTCAAAAAAAGTCACTTCCCTTCATCTTTATATAGGTAATATGATATAAACACAATTAAAAATATGTATCTGAAAGTCAAGAAATATACTGATCACAAAAGCAAGTTGACATAATAAAACATCAAACTACAACTCAAAACACAACAAAAAGTGTTTAAAAATCCATATAAATTAAGATGGTTTAAATGCATTCTTTTAAAAACACCAGTGACGGTCATAGTGGCTGAAGCAAACTCATTTCAATACTTAGCCAAAAGACATTTACCAAATCAACAAGTACAATAAATTGTAAAAAAAAAAAAAATATGAAGCTATGCTTTTATTTTTACACATAATATAAGTATAGAATAATAAATTATGTTCCAATATTAGAAGAATAATAAACTTAGATAAGTTTCCTGGGCCTCTAGTGTCCCACTGCTGTGAATAACAGGACCACAAATTTCAGAGCTGTAGCCCTAAAGTGTTACTATGGACAGAAAATGAAAAACATATATACATTTTTTATCTTATCATGACAGTTGTGATATACTGATGTTAATGTGGCATTCCAGGTAGCCATTACTATTTTTATTTTGTTATAACCAAACATTCCATGAAAGGGGCAGACATATAGACATGATTTTGTTTTTTTAGCTTGGATTTTTCCGTAGTGAAGTCTGAGAATTTAGAAGATGAGATTATCTCACCAAACTCTCCTCTACCAAATCCTGTTTGCATTTATTTGGAATGGCAGTACTCAGGATCACCGCTAACTTGGAGAATCTCTGGACAGTGCAGACGTAAATCTGGATGTATCAAAACTGTAATAGATTGTTGCACTGTCATTCTTTTTTTCCATACAGTAATTCTATTTATGTATTGCATTCTAAAATTAATATATTCTCATTCAAGTGCCATTCCAATCACTTTCTTATCTGCAATATCACACAATTTCACCTCTGTGTATAGTGTACTTTTCTTTTCATGTGTTAATCATCTAGTAGTCAGTGTTGTCCAGTGTATATAAGCAGAGTACAAGCATGTGCATCAGCTACCTAGATATTTACTTTTGTATTATAGTTATTGTTTATTCTTTAATACCTATCACATCTGTCTTTTTGTGTTTGTTTTCTCCTGTAAAACAGCTGACACTCAAAATTTCGTTTAGGTAGCACTTGTGTTTCCTAAATGATTATGACAACAAAGTTTCTTTGAATCAGTGTATCTGAAACTTTCTTACAGTTACCTTCTCTGCTTAGGTTTCTTGTAATGTATTAAATAATGTAAAACATATATCCACTTTACCATCATCAGCATACTTGCATACTTAGAAATTCAGTTTAAGGATGATATCAGAAAGAATGAAAACATAAAAAGAGCAGAACTGATGCAACAAAAACAAATCCTGAGAAATGTCAATAAGAATGAAATATAAAGCTGGACATAACTGGTCATAAGACTGAATCCTGAGGAATGTTCATAGTCATTAAGTTCTAATATAGGTGCTCAGTGAGTAGCAATATCATATGTTGCACCCCCTTATCAGCTCTCAATTCACTTATTAATGTACGAGTCCTTTGCTGACCATGAGGCTGTTAATATTCTCAGTGAGGTGCAAAGCATCAAATGCCTTAGCTAATTCTAAGTATAGTGCAATTACTGCTACATCACTGTTTGGAGTTACACTGCCTACTGAACATGATTATCTTCCATTAAGTCATGTTGAGAAATAGCTAATGGTCTGCTGTATTTTTAGCCTCTTTCAAAAAATCAACAACACAGTGTTGAAAGTATTTTCCAATAAATGAACAAAGGCATGTAGATCTATAATGCTGTCCCAGTTCATTATTACCTTCCTTGCAAATGGTCTCCTAGTTACCAGTTTCCTACAGTCCCAAAATCTACATTTTGTTATATTTTTTCGTATTTCAGACGTATTATTCCATCATAGATTCAAATGTTGCTTTGAGTTCCTTTTTCATTTAGCCTTAATATTCTTATCCAGAGGTTTAAGGCAATCTTATGTAAGGCTGCCTCAACACTGTCTTAAGTCTTCTTACTGTCTTAGAATATTCCAATTTGCTAACATTATGTTGCTCTTAATTTTAACATCCACAGAATAGTGTAGTCGTCTATCTTAGTAGCAAGTGATATATATTTTATTGAAGGAATATCAAAACAATTGCATAATGATCAGATATGCCTACTATTGCAAAACTTTTTTTACCCTATTAATAAATCTTCAAATATGTTAGAACTAAATCAATAAATAACAATTGCCACAACTAGGAAAATCAGTCAAGTGTTTTAGATTTTTCATAATTAGAAGGTCTACAAAATCTGATGCATAAAGTAAATTAGCAAGTAGGGTATCCCAGTCCATATCTGGGTAATTAAAATAGCCTAATAGTACAGCTGGACAGGTTACTAACACATTAAACAAAATGTCTCAAAGTTTTGAATGTGGCTCAAAGTTTCTACTAGGGCTTCTGCAAGAAGTTATTAGGCCAATGTTTGAAATATTCTGTAAGTTAATATTGACTGATAGATTTTTGTGACACTAAACAAATGACAGTCTTTCATGAATAGAATGGCACATGCATGTTAAAATGATGGCACCTTTTGTCTCAGAGCATGTACATCTGAGTTTTGCACAATAAGGGAAATGCATATTTGAAGTATTTCATGCTTCAGTTATTACTATGATCCAACAATTGTCTTGATAAATAGCAAGCCGTGATTCATTTTTCTTAAGTCCTAGAATTCTTGCATTGGTGTAATGAGCTTTCACAGGGTTATTAAATCTAACTGAGTTGGATTGTGTAGTCCCCTGCCTTTGCCTTTGTCGAAAAAAAATAATATACACAAACATTTCTTGTGAAATAATATTCCTTTGTAGTTGCAGAGCAGCATATATGAAGCAAATGGTGATATCACATATATCTTCTTCTTATGTAGTTACAACTTGCCATCCACATTCTAAACCATAATTATGCATTGTGAACCAATTATTATATAGGCAAGCTCTGATGAATTCATACCCTGATAACATATGTGACAGAAAATTTTCACTAAAAATGAGATTCCCATACACATTTAGTAATATTCTGTACTGAAAGCTCCATTTGGTTAAGTGGAACATGTCTACGTTTGTTCACATTTGCATGGATTAACATATATTACAACTAGTTCAGCAATATTCTATATTTCAGACTTGGGAGACTTGAAACTATTACAGGGCCCTTTTGTAGTTGTATTGGTCTAACCAGTAGTCTCATCAAAGAATCTTCTAAAATTAGAGCACCCATATGTTTTGCTAGCAAAACTGTTTTCTAATCCCACATCAGGGTCCAAATCTAGTTGAACTGTAATTTGACCAATTATTTCAGCTTTTTAAGTCAACCAGATATACTTGCATTTACAAATGTTACTGAATTATTTATTGGGGTAGGCAGTCTACCAAGGGAATACTGCATTGAGATTTTAACTGGGGCAATATCAATTATCCATGCAATGAAAAGGGGTCCTGTAGCTGTTAGAAACAGAAATGACCAGGAAGGTCAGCAGGGAAAGTCTTAGTGTAACTGTTAAGTGAACACAACTGACTGAAAAGTGTAACAGTATTTATTTATTTATTTGATATTTGTTTACTGGGATGGTCCTATTGGGTCAGAAAGAACCCATTCTCAGCAGCGGCCTGGAGAGAAATGCTTCAGTTACATACAGAAAGTGTACCCAACTTTATACAGGTAATATAAAAGTTACAGAGCGTCTACAAAAATGTTATACAGATAACATAAAAATTACTACTATTAGAAAATGACACAATATTACAGATATACAAGAAGAATAATACAGAAGTAATGAAGTACAGATGGAGAGAGAGAGACAGAGAGATTCAATCTTGACTAAACTGGGAAAGAGATTAGCCTGGATTAGAGCAAAGGCACCTCCAGGAGTTGATCAAGTAGGTTCGTACTACTTCTTACTGTAAATTTAAGAGAGTCCCATGCTTTAGCAACATAGTGGGAGTAGAGGCTTTGTCCAGCAGTCTTACAGTATGATTCCAGTTGTGAAACAAGTCAAGCTTAGGCTATGCATTGATCTTCAAGATTTAACCAAACAAATTCAAACATAGCATTGACCACTGTGAATTGCTGAACAAGTTGTTGCTACAATGTTCAATATTACATCCATTTTAGCATTATATGCCAATTGAGGAGTCTAGCAAATTAAACTGGAGAAATCTAGCTTCAGGCTTTAAAACGAATTAAACTAGCTCTAAATTTAGCGCCTTAATACTCCTTTGTGCAGACACAGTTTTCTTAGAATGAATTGTGGTATCTATTCATCCCTGGAAGTATTCCTTGAACTGTAGCTAAAATAATTGATGTCTCAAAAGGTGTAGTTAGCGTAACAGATTTGGTATCATGAAACAAAAGCATGATACTCATATTATATTGCCAAGATTTGGAATCCTCTACCTAGTAACATCACATCTAGCACTACTTTAGCTAAATTTAAACAAACACGAAAAACCCACCTTACCACTAAATGGCTCTGCCCTTGTTCTGCCCCAGATTAAGAATTTTCCACTACTCTTAGACAACCTTTCTTCATACTACTACCTTTGACTTTGCTGTTCATTTTATGTATTATTATTACTATTAACTTATAAGCAGCCACTCAGGTGGGAACTCTACTAAGCAACAAAACTGCACAAATATAACTCGATGTTATTTGATGTCACCTTGTACGTCAAGTACATTTTATTCTAGTTGTATGTTTATTTGTACATATTAGCTACTATCTATCTCGGTAAACAGATACACTATTTGCAATCTCGTTTCTACTGCCCTGCTAATTATGTTTTGTCTTTTGTATTTCTCTGTGTGGAGCTTTTCTTCCCGGGCCTCTTCTGAAAGAGGGCATGTTGTCCAGTCGTACTATCCCGGTAAACAAATGTAAATAAATAAAAAATAAATAAAATGATTAGGCAGGCTCAGGTCTGAAGCCAAATTTCTTAGCTTTATATCACTAGGTGACCCTATTTCTCAATTTGCCCTCCTATTTGGGTAGTAAGAGACTGAGTGCGCAGTACTTACAGTATTATGTTACGGCTGCACGTATCTTCGTTTTGCTTTAATTGTTGTACATACTCTGTCTTGTTCTAGTTTGTCATTGATCTGCCATCTAAATATTTTAACTGTTTTTGTTGACTCTTGATCTGGATCGTATTTGAAAGACCAATGCAAGCAAGAAGAGATGGCGTACAGTGCAAAAGAAAAGTGAAAGGAAATGGGATTTTGTTGTAGTATGAAACTAAAGTGAAAAACAGGCATTCTGGGAATGAGCCCCGTTTTGTTGGTGTGTGTTAATCACACACACCACCTGTATGGCTGTCGGAGATAACTGCTGCTCATCCTCGCTTGGTCGCTCAGCTTTTTGGGCTTCTTAGCGGTTATGGTTCAAGCACTCAGACAAGGAGTTAAGACATTTCTGTCACGGGTTCGGGGACTTTCCCCTAGGCACTGATAGAGAAGAAACGTTGTTCTCAGTACGTTGCCTAGATAACAGGTTTTCAGAACGCCATGTTTTTTCGTGTTTTACAGCTGCCTTAAATAGGTTGACAAAGTGTTCTACTTTACAGTAATGGTGACTGTCCCCAAACTTCATTCATCATCGTGATAACATATTTTAACATACAGATATATCCTCGACATGCATGCTACCGTTTGAAAAACTGATATTAGTTATTCATTACTTTTCTCTCTTCAGTAAGAAAAACAAAAGTTCTGAGTTAATGCAACCACATCGACCTAATTTACATATTTAGTAGTTCACTAGGACAGACCCAGCCTTCACTCTATAGTGTTGTTGGGGGTTATTATTTTGGGCAGTCTTACTGTAAGCACTTTAAATACTGAACGTAGAGCACACCACTCAAGATATAGGAAGGCAAAAAATCCCAAATCAACAGCAGCTTAGATCCCTATTGCACCTTGTTGAGGCATATGAAATGTATAGCTGTAGCACAGCTTGATTAATTCTAATATTTTTGACTCAAGAGCGGTATACATTTTACAACAGGCGGAGAGAAAATTTGTAGCAATCTTTAGCTGCAGTTGAGAAGGAAAATGGGAGTTGTACTTACGTCTCAGATCTAACTGCGGTGGTAGTTGTAAGCTCAACAAGTCAGTACGACGGTGCAAGACGTATTACAGAGGTTTATCTCATTTGATGAGCTAAAGCTCCACATCGATGCAATAACACCCCTCCCCCACAAAAAATGAATACAAATAAAACTGAAAATTGTAGGCAATATGAAATTGGCATGTAATAGCTTCACATATGCAGTACATGGAAATTGGAAAAGGGGATGTGGATGGGTGGATAGGCACATTACGTATACTCATCCCCACAAAATTAAGTATATCAATTTCATGATCTTGCAAGCTCGATTTTTTCCAGGGTTTACCATTTTCCCCACCTGATGCAATACCATCCACTGAATAACAATGCTAATAAACGTCTCAGTAATGTAATTTCACACTCAGTAAAAAAATCTACAAGAATTCAAGAAAGTGAGCATCTGAAACAGAGCAGCAGCTCGCTTTTTAAAGTCACTGAGCAGGGCAGTGGAAATGATTGGTTTACGTCTGGACACGCCCACTTCCCGGTTTGGGTTGCTGTCCTGTCATTTCAGGCAGGCTGAGCTTGTGCTGAGTAGTACGTTTGATCTCGTGCGGTGTAGTGCGGCAAGTGTTTCTGCGACAGGTCTTGTACACTAGCTGCAGCTCCGCCGCATTCAGCACCATAGAAGCGGCGAAGAGAACTAACAGAGGAAAGTAATCAGTCAGGTAGCCACGAAGAACAGCTGTGGAAAGTAACTTCACTTACAAAAAAAATACTCAGGATGCCCACCTCTGCATGACGCGGAACGCTTTGGATGGGAGTTGACTGGAAGGCACAGATAGAGGCTTTTTTTGCTGGATTTTTGCATAACCTAAATGGCTAATGGAAATAACTATTTGCACCTTTTAATGTGCTACAGTTCTCAGTTGGGTTGCATGCATGTTTATATAACTTTACAGTGAATTAAAAGTTGCAGTCTGTTTGTCCTGTACGCGTTCTCGATGGGTTGATGCACTTCATATTTAAAAGATGATTGAAAGCCTTTAAATTGCCGCATGCGTTTTAAGTAATTAGGGAAAGATTTTTTTGTAGGAGTTGCACAGAATAAGTAAACTGTCATGGGGGGCAATTTGGGCTGTCACCGTTCTATCCCTAGAGACCCTTCAGACATTTGTCATAACCGTAAATTCAGCGCTGCTTGCAACTTCAGCAACATTCTGGTCAACCAGGAGAGACTAAACATTAACACTGCTTCAGAAGAGGAACTGATGACCCTGCCAGGGGTAAATAGGATGGTGGCAAAAAACATTGTTGAATACCGGGAGTGCATTGGTGGTTTTAAGAAAGTTGAGGACTTGGCATTGGTAAGTGGGGTAGGTGCTGCCAAATTGGAGCAGATCAAGTTGGAAATCTGTGTGAGCAGCAGGAGCAGCAGCTCAACACAGCACTCACCCAGTCCTTTAAGCAAAGACATATACACAGAGCACTACCAACTTCCAAGTGGCCCTAGAGTCAATATCAACAGTGCTACTGCAGCCCAGCTGATGAGTGTCCGTGGCCTTAGTCAGAAGATAGCAAATGGCATTGTGGATTACCGGAAGGAGCATGGACCTTTTAAAAGTATTGAGGAGCTTGTGAAAGTTAGTTGTATAAGCTCTTCATTTCTGGAAAAAATCCGACCTCATGTTTTTGTGGAGAGGTCACGGCCATCGTCTGCCACTACTAATGGTGGCCTGACCTTTGTGGCAAAGCCACACCCTAGCCCGACATCCTTGAGCTTGCATAGTGAAGACTTGGACTTGCCTATTGGAGGGCCTACACAGATAATTTCTAGTCGGCCTTCTGTGGAGGTATTTAATGAAGTAAGAGATGGCAAGCCTGTGTTGAGGATAGCAACTTGGAACTTACAATGCTGCTCTGTAGAAAAAGCCAATAATCCTGGTGTGAGGGAGGTTGTATGCATGACAGTATTGGAGAACAGGTGAGCATCAGAATATCCAATGAGCAGAACAGTGAATCACATCTCTGGAAGATTATATGCAATATCTTTATTTATTGTTTCACAGTTTTAAGTTACTTAATGCTTGTATTATTGTTAGATTTTAAAAGGTGTCCATTTCGCATAATGCATTTTGTTAATTTTTTCCTCCTTTTTTATTAAATGACAAGTTTCCAAATTGTAACTTTTTGTCATTGATAGTATATTAGGCACCATTTCTAGATTTGTTTATGCACATTTCATTTTATTTACACTGCTGAATAATTTTTGTTTGTATAATGAATTTAATTTAGCTGTTTTTCTTGTATAGCACTCAGTTTCAGGTAGCAACATATTTTGTATTCTAGTTCATAGGTTCATATTAAGCTAACTGCCATTGTAGACTATTTTAAGCCTAGCTAATTAACCCATGTGAGAATCAAACCCTGCATTGTGTAGTTGTAAGGCAAACACCTTAACCATTATACCAACCTCCCATCAGCATGTTAGTCCTTTGGCTTATATGAGCAGTGGGTGGATTTTTTTTCCTGCAACTTTCATGATATGATGTGGGAATGGGTGGGGGTTATCTAAGGTGGCTTGAGGAAATAGTCACCTCCGTACATACTGGCTTACAGATTTATAGAACTGCTTGTATGCTGGCCTGAAAATGCAGGTTTTTCTTTGGAAGGATATGCAGCAGATGAGCCACATGGTTGAAGCTTGCCTTAAGAAGAGGACCTATCCACTGCATATCACATGCATCACTAATATATGGTAATTACAAATCTATAAGCTGGACCAGTTTAATCTGTAAGGCTATGGAAAGGATCATTATGGAATTAATAAATAAGGATATAGGTAAGCTGCCCCAGTTCAGATTTCTCAAGGGCAGGTTCTGACTGCTTATTTACATTTGTTTACCAGTATAGTGTGCAGACCTTAATGGACCATTTGCAGGTACAGCCAGAGTGAATAGGATCACATAAGAAATGAGCAAAACATATTTATAGATTCAAGGACATGCTAAAAACAAACACAGACACACACACACATTTACAGTGGCAAGAATTTGCTGCAATATTTAGTTGAAACAGCAGTGTACAATGTGAAAAATGGATGGAAAAATGGAGTTATGTTTGGTATACCTTTATGGATAAGATGTAGCCATAATGACTGTGGTGGCTTATGCTACAGAATAGCAGCATATCATTATATACAGAGGTAACAAACTATTAGGACAGGCAAGTGAGAATAGCTGCAGAAAAGAATACCATGGGGAGAAGACAAAGAAAATGTCAGAGAGGCATGCAGAGGACTAACTTAGTGTCTTTGCAAAAGTTACTGAAGCAATGGATAAGGGCAAAACAGTGCATACTGCATAGATAGACCTTGCAAAGGCATTCACTGCTATCCCACACTCGTGTATCCTAGATTACTTCCCCAGCTAAATGTCAGTCTCAATATAACTCGTTAGATGGCAAACAGGCTCACAGATAAAACCCAGGAAGTTAGGATGGATGGCTATACCTCCACCAAAAGACCTGTCACTAGAGGGGTACCACGGAGTTCTGTCCTTGGGCCACTCTCTTTGACATTTACTTCTTAGTCTTTAAAACTAATGATAAGGGTTTATGACTGACCAAGTCTGCAGATGACTGCAAACTTGGTGCCATCATATTTTTTTTGCAGAGGACACCAAGATCCTCCAAGAGGACCTATTCCAAACAGATAGTATCAAAATCATGGACTAAAATTAAATGCCAGGAAATATATAATAATATTCTTCTGCATGCATGACACCTCTTGCAACTTCCACATTAACAACATAGCCCTGAACATTGAACCCACAGTAAGGGATCTAGGAACTTATATTGACAATGAACTGTCCTTTTATCACCACATTTCCACAGTTGTAAAGAAGTCCTTTTTCATTGCACATCTTATATATCTAAAGGTCACAGTACAGTGGAACAATTACATCCAGATGCAGGGATGCAATTGTTCCACTGTACTCGGCTCTTATTAGTTTGAACATATAGAGTAATGCCCCTTTTTGTATGTACCTCTCCAAACACTTGTCACAACTGGAACGGCCACAGTACCTTCTCATTAAAAAAATCAAGAGTCTAAGTTATAAAAACTATGCAGACCATCTGAAAGCCTTGTCCCTCTTCTCAATAGCATACAGACTACTGAGAGGTGACCAGTGCTTTGTGTATAGAGCTTCAACAGAGCATATTCTGTCAGACCTAGTGCACATTCACAAGTCTAATGGTATCATAATCCCCTGCTCAAGAGATCTGAGACTTTGAAAAATAAATAGAACATCTTGGAGGGATAGGTTTGTATTACAGAGGATACTTCTATGAAACCAATTTCCATGCCACATAAAGCAAATACTTGTCTTACTCTATCCATATGTAATTTGGACAAATGGATGGGTAACCGCAAATTCATCCCTGGTTTGCACCCCTGTTCCTCATGGGTAGGGGAAACATGTAAATGTCCCAGTTTATCTGTGTTTGGCCTATCACTGGGTTATTTGTATGCAAAATATATGGGCTACAGACTACTATGGGAATGTAAGGCTAGGTTGCATGAGATCCTCACGGATCAATAACCTAGTGAGCACCTATGAGTCTATGAACCTATCACTTCCTTTGTGGAAGTTAGTAGCTCTACTGGACTGGTTGGTAGCTTTAATCCACAAAATGGAGATGTGAGCAAAGGTGATCTAAGCTGTGTTTAACTGTATGGGTTTGTCTCTAATACCAGGGGGCTAAGGGTTGATAAGGCCGGACAGTGTATGGTAAAATTACAATATGAATTTATAAATTCAGTACAGTGCTCCATCTGCTTAGGATGCAAACATGAGTTTTGACATATGCTGTTGCCTATACATGGAGATTGTGTTTTTTCAAGTTATTTATTTTCTGTTTCAGCAGATATAAATGCATACTTAAATGACACCAAACAGCTGAATGAGATCAAATGCATTTTGGGAAACTTAAATCATCACTATCAAAATTATGCTGTAGTCATTTCCAGTACATGACATTCTTAAGAACTATTTGTTTCATTTGGTTTGTTTTTCATGCCTTAATGTTTTCTTTGGTATAAAAGTAAAGTGAAACAACTTGATACAGAATGATTCCGCACATAGTGTATCGTGATAGTACATGGCAGAAGTATCTGATGTTAAGCAAACAGTTCAAAACAAGTTTAGACAGCATTATATAATGCAGTATAGTTTTAACTGTAAGATACAAGAAAAGAGTATGCATAGGTATTTTATTATACACAAAAAAAGTGAGGAGTAAACTGTGAACAAAAACAGAGATATAATTTATTTATTTATTGCTAAATGGGCAAGCACACTAATCTGTAATGTAGCTTATCTATTTACAGTTGCCATAACACAAGTTTTTGTTTTCATGTGATACAAAAGCAGAAATGATTCATACCTTATTTTGGCAGACATGTCAAGACTGACCTTCATCTTATTTGCGGCATTGAATTTAGTAGATTAATAAAGCTGGTATCATGTACCCTTTAACATTTTTATTGCTGTTTGACTTAGAAGCTGAGAGCTAGGGTTTGATATGGTCATGATTTCAGCATGTGTTTTATGCATGTGCCATACCTGTAGAATGAAAGACTAATATTTCTTGGTTACTTAAAACATATTCGTTAGTCAGGTGAGTTCTACATATCTGTCTTAAGGAACTGTATATATTAAGTGCTGATCTCTGTTGGTGACTACCTTTGAGTGTGTCCCTACCATTGTATTAGAAAGGGGTGGAGAAACTTTGTTTCTGTATGAAATTTTAACTGCATGCCAATTCACTGTACAGCCTTTTATGCGAGTTGTAGAGGTGTTGAAGCAGGTTACTGGTACTTTTTTACTCTCATCGTCAGTGATCCTATTTCCAACATCTCCATGGATGGGTACATTTCCTTTCACTAGCTTGATATGGAAGCATTTGAGTATAACCTTTGAACCCACTCAGGCAATGGCTGTTTTACAAGAGTTCATAGGTTCATAGGTAAGTACTAGGCTATCTGCCTGAGGGCATCTATAAGCCTAGCCAGAATGTGTTGGCTTTCGCTGCCCTTTGATTAGTTCCCTGTGCCTCTGTCCAGCAGAGCCATTAGTTCCCTGTGCCTCTGTCCAGCAGAGCCATTAGTTCCCTGTGCCTCTGTCCAGCAGAGCCACTGCAGTGATCCCCGGGGTAAATTTTCTGTTTCCCATCCACCTGTCAAGGTTTCTCTTGAAGAGTGTTAGTGAGGGGCTCTGCCTAATGTAGATTGGAATCCTGTTCCAAAAGCATGGGGAGTCTCTGGGACAGGAATCTATCCCTCCAGCACGTCCTATTTATCATTGTGGTGAGGTTAGATCCCTAGAGCGTGTGGCTCTCGGGGATTTGTTTTTATTTTTTAGGTGGAGCATGACCATCAATTCTTAGTTGGACATGGCCTTGTATGAGTGACCATTTTTATACTTTTCATGCCGTATGAAATAGCAGGCCATAACTAAATGGATCACACATCAGCTACTAGATAATAGGTGAATGTAATGCCATCTTTCCAGTTAACCATCAAATTCTGAAGACTATTCATAGTGGAGAATATTTGGAAGGCATCTTTCTTATGTGTTGCAACTGAACCAGTTTTTTTGCATACTATTTTTTCATAGTCTCTGTACTTAAAATTACTTTCCTGCCCATAGTGTTACAACTGCTTTTCACATATCTTCTTTGTATGATTTCTACTCCTGTTTTATTTGATAACATTTTAAGTGAATTAGTCTGAGCTTTAAAAGAATCACTGCGTAAGACATTTGCAAGGTTTTACAGACTCTAATGGACTGTAGAGTTGAACAGTTTTTGCACCCATGATTTTCTTAACTGTAGTGTTGTTCTCCAAGTCTAAACGTGTTGCTTTTTAAATTTTGTATTGTGTTAAATACATTGTTGTGTGTGTGTGTGTGTGTGTGTATATATATATATATATATGTCTGCTTCTAAATTTCTAAAACATCGACTTTCTTATGGTCAAGACTATAAGATCGAAGTTTTGAAACTTTGAACCATTTAAATGGAGATCGCTGTATCTCTGAGTTGGTATATTTAATTAGCAGGAGGTGTGGGGTAGGCAAATTTTCTTTAAATTATTATTTATTTTTTTTAATTTAAATTTCGAGGTTTCAAAACTTCGATCTTATGGTCTCGACCATAAGAAAGTCGATGCTTTGGAAGTTCGAAGTTTAAAAGTAGAGCCATATAGGTTCATAGGTTCATAGATAAGTACTAGGCTATCAGCCCAAGGGCATTTATAAGCCTAGCCAGAATGTGTTGGTTTTCGTCACCCACTTAGATTAGTTCCCTGTGCCTCTGACCAGCAGAGCCATTAGTTCCCTGCACCTCTGTCCAGCAGAGCCACTGTAGTGATCCCTGGGGTAAATTTTCTGTTTTCCATCCACCGTCAAGGTTTCTGTTGAAGAGTGCTAGTGAGGGGCTCTGCCTGATGTATATTGGAATCTTGTTCCAAAGCATGGGGAGTCTCTGAGTCAGGAATCTATCCCTCCAGCGCGTCCTGTTATCGTTGTGGTAAGGTTTATATCCCTAGAGCATGTGGTTCTCAGGGATTTTTTTTTTTTAGGTGGAACATATCCATCAATTCTGGGTTGGACATGGCCTTGTATGTCAAGCAGAGATCACCTGTGAGTAAGTGCTATGCAATCGATTATGCTGGAGTTTCTTTAGTCGGGCTGCATAGGTCATCTGTTTGAGGCCAGTAATCCTCTTGGTGACGTACTTTTGTGGTCTTTTCAGCTGCTCCAGGTGTCTTGTAAGTTACATCCCAAATGGGGCGTTGTATTCTATAATGGGTCTAATAAGTGTTGAGCAGAGAGGCACAATAACCTCCTTTGTTCTGGATGAGAATCCTTTTGAGATTAGGTGGGCCACGTAGAAGGATTTTTTAACCACATTGGCGATATGATTATCAAAAGAGAGATTGCTATCTACTTGGGTCCCAAGATCCCTTATTACTTTTTCTGTATTTAGGGGACTACCACCTATGTGGTAGTTTGCGGGTACTTTGTTTTTTCAAAAGGGGATGACTGTGCACTTTTTGGCATTCAGCTTGAGGCCATGATTTTGACACCAGGTATCTGTCAAAGTGAGACCCTTCTGGAGGGTGTCTGTATCAGCCAGAGAATCAATTATGGCTTCTAGTTTGCAGTCGTCTGTGAACTTGGTTAGCCAAAGTCCTCCTCTGCTTGCCTGTACCTCTGAGAAGTATATACCGAATAGGAGGGGTCCTAGGACTGAGCCCTGGGGGACGCCACTTGTAACCGGTTTAGAGGTGGACCTAGAGTCTGCAACTCTCACCGTATGTGTTCTGTCCGTTATCCAGTTTGCAACCCATCTCATGACATAGGGGTTAATGTTCAGGTTGGTGAGTTTGTCTATACCAGAATGGGGAATGGTGCTGAAAGCCTTTGCAAGGTCTAGGTAGGCTGTGTGGACCTCCTTATCCTCATCTAATGCCTTAGTAACTGTCTCTAAGAAGTCCACCAGGTTTAAGGAGCATGATCTGCCCTTAACAAAGCCAAACTGGGTGGGGCTCAAAGTTTGGAGGTTCCCAATGTCTATGTTAATGAGTTCCATGATGATGAGCTCCATAGCCATTGCAGACCAGGCTAGTCAGGCTTATATGGTGATAGTTCCCAGGGTCCGTTGTGGCAGCACCTTTGTGGAGTGGGACAACTGTTGCTGTGCACCACTCTGTGGGTACATAGCCTGTAGAGAGGCTGAGTTTGAACAGTGTGTTTAGGTGAGGGGTTAGTTCATTTTGGAGCTCTTGTAAGACACAGACTGGGACACCGTCCGGTCCCATTGAGGCTGTGCTTATGGATTTGGATAGGGCTGTTTTAACCTGTGTGTTGGTGATTGCCAGGGCCTTACATTCTTCTGGTATGGTTATGGGCCCTTTAGGGGGTGAGAGGGGTATGAAGTTTGCACTGAACCTGTCTGCCAAAATGTTGGCAATATCAGTCGGTTCAGTGTATTTTGTGCCATTCTGCACCAACTCAGAGCAGATCTGAGAGTTTCCATTTAGATTCTTGACATAGCTAAAGAACACTTTGTGGTATCTTTGGAGTCCTTGGCAATTTTTCTTTCAAAGCTAGCCTTGGATGATTTAATGAGGGATCGTAGTTTCTTGCTGATTTTGATCAGGGATGTGTTTCCTTCTAGGGATTTTGCTCTTATCTGTACTAGTTTCCTCCTTCTATTGCAGAGCCACCAGACTGGTTTTCTTTTCTTGGAGGCGTGAGCCTTGGTTTTACTTGGGATAGCACAATCCATGCATTCCTGTAGATAATCATAGAGTGCCTTTGTATAGGTTTCAGCAGCTTGGACAGCATTGTCCATTGGCATGGGAGCTGTGAACCTTTCCACCTTGGTCTTAAGCAATGTGAAGTTTGCTTTTGAAAAGTTTTTCACAGTGGTTTCCTTGATTGGGGTTCTGGATGGAATGTGAATATCCAGAGTGATTAGTCTATGGTCTGATCTAACCAGCGAGGGGTTGACGACAGGTGTGGAACACCGGTTGCCCATGTTGGTGATGACCAGGTCCAATATGTTGTTCCCTCTGGTGGGGGTTGACCAGTTGATCCAGGGTGTTCGAGTTTATAAATTCTAGGAAGCGTTGGGCAAGGGAGTTAGTACTTGAGTAGTTCTTCCAGTTAATGTTTGGGTAGTTGAAATATATATATATATATATATATATATGTGTGTGTGTGTGTGTGTGTGTGTGTGTGTGTGTGTGTGTGTGTGTGTGTGTGTGTGTGTGTGTGTGATATATATATACCTGTGTATATATATATATATATATATATATATATATATATATATATATATATACGTACACACATACATATATGTATACATTACCAGAAATGTATCTAATGTAAGAGTCTGACACCTTAATGCAAGTCATTTAAGGATAAAGTTTTGCATCAGTCTGACACTTACATACCAGTAGTATAATGTACTGTAAGATAAGATATGAAGTGTTTATGTGTAAAAGAGCACTATGGGAACAAGGAACATTAGTCATAGATCATGTAACATAAACAATGTTAAGAGGATATGCAGGTGTCATGGTCACAAAGCAGTAATCCCGTTTCAGTTATAACCACTAATCTAGAGTTCATGAAGGGAATTCAGACTTTGTGTAAACCAAGTTTTAAATTAAATATTTTGAATAAGCATGGTATTCAAGAGTTTTGGAACAGCATTTGTAAAGGCCATTTTGTAGTACATTGAAGCCATCCAGCAGATTGTATAGAAATCTGCCAAGTCTTGGCTTGAGCTGTAAAGCAAGTCATGGTTTGTTCTTGTGTGTATTATGATTTAAAGGTTGCTGCATCACACAGTGCCTGTTCTGCTTTGTATACCTTGCACAACTTAACTGTGTTCCAGTAAAGGCACGTGATTTATTAACTATGCTTAAATATAAATATTTATTTGAATAAAATCAGTTCCTAAACAGAGGCTATTTAAAGAGCTATCCATGGCAGCTGCTCATGTGTGCAGCCAGTAAGGCAAGACAGCTTTGGACAGATTTGAAAAATAGCAGAAGGTGCAATAACATCATGTTACAAAACGTGTTATACCTTAAGGTTAGTCCTCTTAAAGCTGCAAATTTCAGTTTTGTGAATCACAGATAAGGTAGAGAACATAAGACCTCCGTGGGAAAGGTTTTCTTTCCTCCCTAACTTTTGGTGATTTTAGGGGATTTTGAGTCTTGGAAGAGTGTAAGTCTGTTTGGGGAAAAATTATGTGTTTGAACTGCAACAGCAAAATAGTTGATGTTTAAAGAAGCAGTGTGGCTTAGTGATCTAGTTTGGGTTCAGGTCTTCTTTGAAGTTTTTTATTGCAGATGTGAGTTAATTTTAAACTACTGCATGCAGTCCAGCTTCAGAAGCATCTGAACTGTGGATCTGTGGAGAAATAGAGATGCTACATTTGTGTTGGTTAAATACATAGTTGGCAGGCTTTAAAATAATCAGGCTTTTTGAGATAAATGCAAAACCAGTGAGTACTTGGAAACAGTGCAGTAACTTAATTGCTGTACATAGGATGCAGATAAAAAGGGTAGCAGTCCTTGAACCTGTTAGTTTTCATCACAGAAGTTGTGAAGTGCCTGTGTTGTGCTTTCAGAGTGTGCTTTGCACTGTGCAGCACACAGGTTGGAATAGTTTTGAAGAGTGATACAGTCCATTGTGTAAGAGCTGGATTCCAGTTCCATTTTGATTTGGTAAAAGTTTACAATTTATACTGTCAAATGCGTACTTAAAAGAGAACTCGGTGAAGTTTCCTAGTACTGTCTGATTACTGCATTTTCATTTACTCTTAAACATTCACCTATATACAGCAATAATTCTGGACAAAGCCAATAATAATGGGAGGACAAAGGCCCACAATCAGGTACAGAGTTTGAATATTGCTCGTATAAACTTAGAAAGGTGCTGGAATAACAGATTTTGCTTTAGCATGCATTTTCTAAAGGATATTAAGTCTGAAACATAAATCTTTAATAGCTGCAGTCCTGAGTGATTTTTCTAGAAAACCACACATTTTGAGAGGAACAGACAGAAAATATTTGGCAAAAATATGGACGTTCTACAAAATTCTGGATAGTTGAAAGGTATGCTGAGTAGCTGTCTTATAGAAGAGCAGCCATGCATTTGCTTTAACAGTCTGTATATTCATATATTTCTGCTATATTGAAAAATTAATTAATTTATTTATTTATTTAAATTCATTAACTGGGTAGGTGCAATGTCCAGGGTCCAAGGACCCTTTCGGTTACAATCCCAGCCAAGTGGTACAAAGTAATTATAATAATGCATTTCTGAAAATATTAGCTTTGTTACATTTACACACAATGTGTATATAGATTAGTACTAGACTAACTGCCCTTTGAACCATTTTAAGCCTAGCCAATTTTCCCTTGTGAGATTCAAACCCTGTACCTTGTGGTTGTAAGGCAAACACCTTAACCATTAGGCCACCCTCCCAACAAAAATTCAACCGGTGTTAAAACCTTTCTACCCTTTTCATAGCAGAGGATGGTTTTGATCCATTGACCTCTGAGTTATTGGCCCAGCATGCTTCCATATATATGTACATATATATATATATATATATATATATATATATATATACATTTGATCGAGAGCACATTTGATCGAAAACCAGTATTCATGGCAATTAACAGGGATTTGTCCCCCTCCCCAAAGTCGTGCAACCCTTGCGTTGATATATAAAGTTGGGGGGGCACAGCCCCCAACATTGGGGGGTGTGGGGCATGAAGCCTCCCACCTATTTTCATTTAAAATATATACATTTTTCTTTTATTTTCTTCTTTTAAAGGAAATTAGGTGGGGGGCTTCACCCCCCCACTCCCCCCAATGTGGGGGCTATGCCCCTACACCCCCCACCTTTATATATCAACTCCAGGGTCGCACAACTTTGGGGAGGGGGACAAATTCCTGTTAATTGCCATGAATACTGGTTTTCGATTAAATGTGCTGTCAGTCAAATGAGTTTCAATCAAATGTGTTGTTGATCAAAAATAGTAGATCCATATATATATATATATATATATATATATATATATATATATATATATATATATACAGAGAGAGAGAGACGAGAGAGATAGCTGTTTATATGTATGAGAATGAATTAGTACGGTAAGGTAATCATTGTGTACAAGTTGTTTGATTTTACTTTTCCTCCTTTAATTATTGTACAAGTTAAGTTATTGTGTTTCTGTGTTTCTGTTTGCCATTTCATGTTTGTCTTACTTTGTTTCTGCTTTGCCTGTGGCAGAAAATGGTCCACAAACCAGTCCACTTGCCTGGTTAACAAGTGTAGATAAATCTGCCGTCATATTCTGTCCTGTCTATATGAGGTTCTGAGGAAGATTTGGTTACCTGATGTAGCTGTCCTCCTGAATGGTGAGCTCTGTAGTTCTGCCCTGCTGTGTTAACTGAATTTGTTGTAGACTTAAGACAGCATTTTCTTAAACACTCATGATCTGTCTTAACTGCATCATGGTTATGAACTAGAGCTCATACAGATGCAGATACCTGATAGTAATGCATTGCATTCTGACCCTGCAGCCTAGGTTTCCCTGTGATAAAGCTAAAGCCATTGCTGTTTGATAACACAAGTTTTGCACTCTCTCTGCAGCTGTCCTCATATCTCTTGCATGACACATTCCTATTTTACTAGAGCCCAAGCTATATAAACAGTACATTTGAAATAAAAGCCCCACCCAAAAATCAAACACGCAAGTAAATTAACTGGTGAATAATCCTTCTCCAGGACAGTGCCACAGATTTGTGTTTACAGCAGTTGCTCTCCCCCGTGGCAGCATTATATTTATGCTGCTCTGAACCTGACACTGATTTGATTAGCAGAAGTTCCCTATAGGTTTTCTTCGCAAGCCAAAGAAGGGGAGGTAGTATGTGGTATGACATTTACTTTTATTTATTTATACTTGATAACTGGGTGGGTGGACTGGTCAGTTGGTCCTTTTCAGTAATGATCTAGGCTCATGGGAGCATTAGTGAAAGAACAGAATATATTGTTTGATACAAGGAATAAAGTTACAGTAGTGAAGTAATAGAGCAGATTACATTATACATGGAAAAGTTATATTATGCCATATAATTAAGTGCTTTATCGAGCAAGGGATCAAAACGAAACACCAATATTTTGCATATGAAATAACTTGGACATAAAATACATAAAGTTATAAGTGTGAAATTTACTATTACATAAAATAGTATACAGTCATAAGACTGATATCTCCCACCAACATGTGAATTTTTGCAAGTATAGTGTGCAATTACTCAATTATAAACATAATTCTAAGGCTTTGTCCAGAGTTACTTAATTACCTAAGTTTAACCTTTAGGATATTTAGACAGTTAATAAATAACAGTTACACAACCAGAAGTGTTCAAAGTATATACCAAGAACCAGGAACAGAACGCTTGATCTGTACACCAAACAGGACACTGTAGCAGTAAATTCCACAATATTAAAATGAGCCAGAGTTCAAAAACACCAACAGAAAGATCAAATGAAGTAATAACCCAATTAACAGTGTGCTACAAAACTTCATATTGATTATTCTCTATGGCTCACTAAGCCTTATGCCTACTTGGTTATGTAAATAGTTATGTAACTATTTAAATATACCAAGAACCAGGAAAGAATGCTGAATCCATACACCAAACAGGATACTGTAGCAGTAAATTCCACAATATTAAAGTGAGCCAGAGTTCAGAATGGGACTTTAATATAACAAAAAATATCGCAATTGGTTTAGCACTTTCATTCCTATCATGGGGACATCATCAGAATGAAGTCCATTACAAATTGGTCAGGGAAGTTTTAACATTATTAGAATGCATTTTAAAAGTCTTTCACTGCACTGTTTTTTTTTATTTTTTTTAATCTTTTTATTCTCCACATCATTCTCAAGTTTGTTTAATTAATATGCTTTGGCTTTTAATTTTCACAATTTTCACAATACATTTGGTTATGAGTTCTGATTGGAGCATTTTTAATGAAGTATGGTGTAAAATGTATCAATTTGTAATGGATTTTATGTCTTTTATTATTTATTATTAAATATACCTAAAGCTTTTATTGTGGCTGATCTGTGTAGAGACATATTAATGTTCTGAGAGTACTTGCCTATTTATTTGGTGACACTGTGGGCCACTCCTAATAGCCTTACTCTTGGTCAAACTACCGTTTGTATTGATAGTAACATTACACAGTAAGATTGGACATCCTTTGTTAAGGGCCTTAAAGTAGCTGATAAACAGTTGGCTGGTGGCAGTAATAACTACCTTATAGTCTGGGCAGAAGGGGGCATAGCTAGTAAACCTGTGCCAGCCTTGCCCAGGTGTGTGTGTGTGTGTGGGTGGGTGTCTGTGTGTGTGTGTGTGTGTGTGTGTGTGTGTGTGTGTGTGTGTGTGTGTGTGTGTGTGTGTGTGTGTGTGTGTGTGTGTGTGTGTGTGTGTAAAATAAATCTCCAAGAGTGTGTGTGTTAGCTACTTGGGCAGGGACACACATCACTGGTTGGACAGAGAGGGTTTTGGAGGTCTTGGCTTGGCCACTCAGCTGAGATCTCAACTCTGTAGCTCTACCAGGGGGGGATCTTATTGGGGATCTGGAGAAAGAGGGACAAACCAGACCCAGACTGACTGTGGTCTCTGTGTGCTGTTAAGTGAAATTGCACTTGATGTAGAGAGCTGCATCTGGAAATATTGTGTGTGCACCTGTCATCCTCCCAATGCACATCCCTCCTCATGCTAGTGGTGAGGATTGAGGCTCCTTGATTACTTTGCCAGAGGTGGGGCGTCACACCATCATTTATACTGTTGTATATGGTGTTGGTTACATTATGAAATGCTATAGTAGTTCATAGGTTCATAGGTGTGTACTAAGCTAATGGCCCTGGGGCCTTTACAAGCCTAACCCATAGAAGTGCCCTGTCATTGTGCCGCCCATCATTAGTTCCCAGTGCCTCTATCAAATAGAGCCACTGGAGTGATCCCCGGGGTGAACTTTCTATTTCCCATCCACTCATCAGGATTTCTCTTGAAGAGGGCTAGTGAGGTGCTCTGCTTGACATGTATAAGAAGTCTATTCCAGAGCAATGGCAGTCTCTGGTTTATGAACCTGTCCCTCCAGCATGTTCTGTTGATTGTGGTAATGAGGTTGTGGTCTCTGGAGCATGTGGTGTGGAGGGATTGGGATTTCTTTAGATGTAGCATTTCTAACAGAGCTGGGTCAGACATGGATTTGTTAGTCAAGCAGAGATTGCCTCTTAGTAGATGATATGAGACAGTGAATAGCTGGAGTTTTTTGAGTCTGTCCGTGTAGGACAAGTGTTTAAGGCCTAGGATCCTCTTCATGAGGTACTTTTGTGGCCTCTCCAGTTGTTGCAGGTGTGTAGTGAGGTACATGCCAGATGGGGCATTATACTCTATAACTGTTCAAATGAGGGAAGAGTAGAGAGAAATAATGACCTCTTTCTTCCTGAATGCAAAACCCATGGTAATGAGATGTGCCACATAGAAGGACTTTCTGACCACAGTGGCAATGTGGTGGTCAAAGGAGAGGTTGCTGTCAACCTGTGTCCCCAAGTCTCTTATAACCATCAGTGTTTAGTGGGTTCCCATCAATGTGGTAATTAGTGGGAGTTTTTCCCAAAGGGGATGACAACGCATTTTTGGCATTAAGCTTAAGGCCATGGTTTCAACACCAGTCATTGGTCTCAGTGAGGCCTTTCTGTAGGATCTCTGCATCACTTTGGGAGTTAATAATGGCTCCCAGCTTGCAGTCATCTACAAATTTGGTCAGCCAGAATCTCTGTGTTGGTCTGGACTTCTGAGAAGTAGATGCCAAACAGGAGAGTACCCTGGACCGATCCCTGTGGGACTCCACTCGTGACTGGTCTCCAGTCTGACTTGGAGTCCACTACTTTCACACTGTGTGTTCTATCTGTGAACCAATTTGCAACCCACCTAATGATATAGGGTTTGATGCCTAGTTTGGTGAGTTTACCAATAATTCCTGAATGAGGAATAGTATCAAAGGCCTTGTCCAGATCGATGTAAGCTGTATGAACTGCCTTACCTTCAGCCACCGCTATGGTGACTGACTCAAAGAAGTCAACCAGGTTGAGCAGCCATGGTCTACCTTTCACAAAACCAAATTGTGTTGGATCTAGAGTTTGGAGATTTCCTATATCCTTGTTAATTAGATCCATGATGATGCACTCTATAGCCACATATCAGACTCGTTAGGCTAATTGGGCGATAATTTCCAGGGTCTGTAGTCACTCCTCCTTTATGGAGAGGGATAACTGCAGCAGTGCACCATTCGGTAGGGACAAAGCCTGATTTGAGGCTGTGAGTGAACAGAGCACACAAATGTGGTGCCAGTTTACTTTGTAATTCATGTACAACACAGCCAGGGATATTGCTGGGTCCCATGGAAGCTGTAGTCTTGGCCTTAGACAATGCAGCTTTAACCTATGCTGCAGTAATGCAGGATGCCTGGCATTCTTCCAGTATTGAGATCGGTCCTTTGGAAGGGGGAGTAAAGTTAGCACTGAATCTGTCGGCCAGTATGTTGGCAATTTCTGTTGACTCATTATAGGAGGTACCATTGTGCAATAACTCAGAGCAAATCTGGGTAATGTTATGGAGATTCTTCAAATAACTAAAGAAGGCTTTGTGGTTGTTTTTACTGTCTGCTGCAATTGTGCCTTCATAGCTGGCTTTGGAGGTTTTGATGAGGGATCTCAATTTTTTGTTGAGGCTAATAAGGGAATTGTTCCAGTCTTAGGACTTCACCTTTTTCTGCAACAGTTTCTTCCTTCTGTTGTAGAGCTTATTAATGGCAGGGGACCAACAGACTGGCTTCCTTTTTTTGGAGGAGAGTGTCTTGGTTCTGTTGGGTATGGCTAGTTCTATGCATTTATGTATGTGTTCATACAGTGCATTGGTGTATGATTCAGCAGTCATGCATCTATTTTCTATTGGCATGGGTGCCGTGAAGTGAGACACCTCTGTTTTTAGGAGTCCAAAGTCAGCTTTGGAGAAGTTTTTCATGGTGGATACCTTTGCGGGGGGTGTGGGTGAGATGTGGATTTCCATGGTGATTAGTTTGTGGTCGGATCTCACCAGGGACGCATTAACTATTGGTGTAGAGCAATGGTTGCCCATGTTAGTAATAACCAGGTCATGCATGTTGCTTCCTCTAGTGGGGGTAAGAATGAGCTGGTCCAGGGCATTGGAATTGATGAATTCCAGAAACCATTGGGCCAGTGCATTGGTGCTTGAGTAGTTTTCCCAGTTGATGGAGGGGCAGTTGAAGTCTCCTAGTATGAGAGTGTTGGGTTGGACCTTGATAGATTCCAGGGTGCTTAGGAACATGGAGTGAGAGTCTATGGACATGGTTGGTTGGTGACCTATAGCAGACTATGACCCGGATCGCAATCTTACCCAGTGTTAGTTGTACCTGAAGTATCTGAGATACATTATGCTGGTATACTAGTCTGAAGGTGTGCATATCCTTTATGAATATGGAGACATAACCACCTTTGGAGCTTCAGTCCATGTTTCAGGGATGAAAGGTGTGGAATGAGTTATAGCCTTGTAGCGCAGGAGTGTTTTCTGCTGCTTTAAACCAGGCCTCCATTACAGCACAAATGTCGATATTCTATATTTTGAAGAATGCTTCGAGCAAGTGCATCTTGAAATTTAGACTTCTAGTGTTGAGCAGCATGACCATCAGATTGCATTTATTTATAGCTGTTACGGTGGTAATTTGGTCTTTGGAACACCACCTATAAAGGTACTATAGGGGTGGCAAGAGCCTTAGCCAGTACCCGGAAACCCAGGGGTGACAGATGCAGGCCATCTCTGGCAAAGCATCGAGGTCTGTCAGTCATGTCATTCCAAGCAGACAGATACTGGATCCCCTTAGATTGACACCAGAAACTTAGCCAATTGTTGATGTCAATAATTTTTTGTTTGTACTGCAGTATCATTCTGGGTGATGGTTGGATACTGCTCAGGGCTAGTGTCATACCTGCCTGGGCCACATAATCCGAGAGCTCCACCATGTCTCTTTTCATGTAGTCCAGGGAGGTGCATCTCAGGTCATACGCACCCACATGGACAATGACAGAGTCATAGTTGTACTAGTTATGGAGTGACCTGAGTGCATGTGTTATGTGTCGGATTCTGGCACCTGATAAACAGCTGACTGTTACCGTCTCCTCATTCAACCTAGTGAGTGGGACATCTGTGTGCCTCATTATTGAGTCACCTATGATTAGTGTATTGGGCAAGGTGTTTAGCATTAGGGGCTTAGGTTGAGGGGCACACTGTGGAGGTGAGCTATGTGTCCTGTGGTTTGTGCTGTGTTGTGGTGGTCAAGTGTGTTTCTGTCTTGGAGGTCTCTGCTGTTTGGGTAAATGTCTATTGAGTGCCTCCACGAAGGTGGGTGTGTGGTTTGTGTTTTTGTGAGAGCTGTAATAGTGGGTGTTCTGGAGGGATATGTGTTCCATGTGGTGTGGTGCAGGTGTTGACCTTCTCCTCTTGACTAGCTAGTCTGGTCTTGACTGGAAAGTGCATAGCTTCCAATTTGGTGATATAAGTGCATCTCTCACAAGTCTGAGTGTTGGGAGGTAAGAGGAAAGGGTTGTCTGTGTACATGAGACAGTTACTACACTGCCTTAGAATGCCCACGTGCACCAGATTAATAGGAGAAAGCAAAGGGAACTGCCCTTTAGTGATGCCAGGAGGGGTAGTCATAACTACTAAGTACTGGAGCTATTTCCATGAAGAACGACTAGTGCTGATGGCTCTTAGGTGTGCTATAATAATTGCTATAAAAACCTGTTGAAGTGCAAAGTGATTAGGCTATATGAAGTGCAAGAGAGAAAGAACTAGCAAGATCTAAGGGAAAAACTGAAGAGCAGAATTTCTGGCACCAGTAATAGTTTACCTGAGCTCGGCGGAGCTTAAACAAGTGCAAACCCATGCAAATGTGGCCTTTTAAACCAGAAAGTTGAAGGGAATGGAAAAACTGCCCAAACAGCCACTAAACTAAAAGTTCTGGGCCAGAAACCACTCCTGTTATGGTAGATAAGCTACCTAGTGCTTACCACTCCCACTGATAAGCTAGAAGGCTTCCCTCCAACACAGAAAGGCTTGTGGGGGGGGGGGCTCAGAAGCTTACAAACAGTCTTGGATACAGCAAATCTGTATCTGGACTAGACTAGTGGAAAACAAACTTAGAACTTTTTTTTTTTTACAGAAAAGCAGCTAAAACAGCAGTAAAATGATTCAAATGCAATGCAAGTTAGAAAACAATGCCAGCAAATATATAAATAATTCAGTCAAGCAAAAATTGCCATTGCAAAAGCAATACTGTGCATCACATAAAAGACCATTTGTATGATCAAACGGCTAATGGAGAAGCTTTAAAAAAAAAAACTGTCGCGGAGACAGAATCTTGCTCTGGCTGCACTGTCGTTATGGAGGCTTGATGATGAAATCTTGGGGAAGGCAAATATTATAGGCTGTTTGAAAGTGGAGAGAAAGTGTCTATCATAAGATAGTATGTAAGTAAATGTTACAGTGTTTGCTGATGATATTTTCTGGAATGGTGCATGGAGTTTGCTAAACTTGGCAATAGAGTTACTGTCTAGTTCATCTAGGAGTTGTTTTAGTTTCTTTAATGTGAATATACATGATTTTGTAAGATCTAAGTAGTTTAGATGCTAGGGAAACTCATTTGCACTTGGTGATCAGTGGAGAAAAATTAAGATGTGCAGCAAATATCATTGTGCTGTTCTGTACATTTGTGCTAGATTATATTCATATTTTTTTTTATTTAACATACTTCCTTTGGCAAGCAGAGAAAGCAATTTTTTATTTTGGCCATTCCTTAAAATTTGGAAATAGCTTTCAGAAACTTTTTTCACTGGAATGTATGTTGTCTCTGAGATGTAAAAATGATTTAGAAACAAATCTTTTGGGACAGATTTATTTATTTATATTTGTTGGCTGGGAGTGTCCGACTGGACGTAGGTCTATTTTCAGCAGAGGCCCGGGGAGAAAAGCTCCACAGTTAAAATAAACAGACAGTAGTTACATTGGATTACATAGCGATTAACAATTTGCATAGCAATTACTTACAACATATTTACAGATTAAGAACATAGTACATCAGTAGACAACTAAAATCTTTATCTGTGACGTACATAACAGACATTAACAAATGTTACAAGAAGAAGCTCCTGCTGTATAATAAGTACTGGCTTATGAGCATCTGAGCTTGCTATAATCAAGGTAGTTAGTGGAGTGGAAAGAAAGGTAGTGGTTGGATGGGGAGGGTGATATTAAGAGTGGGAGTTGCAAGGGCATAGCCAACATGTTTTTAGGTGCGCTTTTAGTAAAGTTTTGAAGTGGGTGCATGATGATATGGAGGGAGTTCCATAATTTGGCTATGGTGCAAGAGAATAGTGCTTCACCCGCAGAGTTATTGACTTTAGTGATCTGCAAGTGATTTTTGTTGCTGGATCTTAGTGGTCTGGTGGTGCGATAGGGTTGGAGTAGATTCTGGAGGGATGGGACATTTAGTGGATGATTTACTAGTTTGTGGGCGAGTGAGAGTTGATACCATTGAAGGAGGTGAGGGAGTTCAAGCCAGCCCAGTTCAGCAAGTGAGAGACAGTGGTGACTACGGTAGGATGCCCCTGTGGCAAATTTGGTGATTTTGTTATAGCAGGTCTCTAGCTTGTTTAGATCGCATTGCCTTAGGTTGGTATATATTGGACAGGCATAAAGTAGGGTGGAGATAAGGTGGGAATTTGCTATTGAAATCTTTGCTGCTTTGGTGAGAAGTTGCTTATTTCTGTATAGCGCTCCTAGTTTTTTGTGGACTTTTTTATGGTCAAGGATATGTGAATGTCATATTTTAGTTTATTGTCTATTTCCACTAATAGCAATCTGGTGTCTTCAGTTGGGTATATAGTGGTGTTGTCTTTTGCTGTGATGTTAAAGTGAGAGTTGTTTTGAGTATGTTTGGTGGGTTGGAAGATGAGTAGCTTAGTTTTGTTTGAGATGAGTATTAATTGGGCATCAGATAACCAAGTTTCAACAGAGAAAAAGGCTTCCTGTGTGACTTTTTGCAGTTTGGGTAGAGACTGGGCTGAGCAGATGATGGTTGAGTCGTCTGCATATTGTATGAGTGTGCCATGTTTGGTGGCAGAGGCTAGATTATTGGTGATAACAGAGAAGAGTAGGGGTCCAAGGATGGATCCTTGGGGAACCCCTATGGAGACAGGTAGTTGGGGAGATATGTCATTCTGCCATACAGCGGATTGTTGGCGGTCAGACAGGTAACTCTGAAACCAGTTGGTGGCAGATAGTTTTATAATTCATGAATTTTTGCTTAAAAGTATCTATTTTTTTCATTTACACTTTTATTATTAAATTCAAAATGTCACCTTCTCTGAAAGTACAAATCTCCACTTATTACTTAAATATTTTCTAAGTAGTGATGGTCAAACTTTTTTGTCATAATGTTTTGCATATTATTTTTGGATTGTTGACTAGTTTTTCTTTTGCAGATACAAACAAAGTTGTAAATATTATGTTTCCTAGTTTGTTTTTGGTTTCATTGTGCTTATTTTTACATTCTGTATTGAATAACATAAATAGCAAGAAAGATCTATTGAAAGTTTAGATCTCATGCTTGCAGAAGTAGCTTTATGGTGTATTATGCATCTGTGTTACACATCAGTCTATTCTGCAGTACTTACCTTTGTTATCATGCTATTTGATGATGTGTGGTTTGACATTCTCATTGTTTATGATTTTCACGATTTGCGCATTTCGTCTGTGTGTGTATACATATATGTATGTATATGTGTGCGTGTGTGTCTGTGTGTGTGTGTGTGTGTGTGTGTGTATATATATATATATATATATATATATTTATATATATACATGTATGTGTGTGTGTATACATATACATATCTGTATGTAAATATATATATATATATATATATATATATATATATATATATATATATATATATATATATGTGTGTGTGTGTGTGTTTGTGTGTGTATGTATAGCTATATCTATGTCTGCACCTACACATATATATATATATATATATATCTATGGGTTTACTTCAGTAGACTGAAGTCTCACTTACACACCTTTCATAATGCCAAGACAAAAAGGCCAACAACTCCAGAATACATATGTCCCGGAACACCAACTTTCGACTCCAGGTAAGTAATCATTTGGCCAACCTGAAAAATAAATTAAAACCGAAGCAAAGTAAACCCACCCATGTGGGGGACTTCATCCTCCAAACCTTCCCTAACTAAATATACCAACTCCGAGATCGCACTACTGCGGGGTAAGGGGCAAAGTTCAACATGGTGGCCAAGAGGTTACTTATCTGGAGTGGAAATTTGGAATTCTGGGGTTGTTGGCCTTTTCGTCTCAACATTATGAAGGTCAGGTAAGTGAGAGTTCGATCTACTGAAGTAGACCCATATATATATATATATATATATATATATATATATATATATATATATATATATATATATATATATATATATATATATATCTGTATTGGCATTCGATTACTGGGAAAGTTTGACACGGTAGAAGCCTATTTGCAATGGGGTCTGGGGAGAAGAGCTCCAAATTATAACAAAACATTTTAAGAATGGTAATTTTACAATCTTCAAAAATAAAAAAAAAAACATTAGCAGTTTAGATAATTATAACAAATTACAGTGGCTATAAAAAGTGTACACACCCTGTTACAATGTCGGGTTTATGTGATATAAAAAATGAGACCACAGTATATCATTTCAAAACTTTTCCCACCTTTAATGTGACCTATAACCTGTACAATTCAATTGAAAGACAAACAAATCAGGTAGGGGAAAAATTATAAAAAACTTACAGTATGCTGGTTGCATAAGTGTGCACACCTTTAAACTAATACTTTGTTGTGTGTGCACCTCCTTAAAATGTTGAAGCACCTTTTGATTTAATTACAATATTCAGTCTTCTTGGGTACACACCTGCCATCAATTAAAGAGACTGATTAACCTCAAATAAAGTTCAGCGGTCCTAGTCAGAATTTCCTGACATTTACTCAGTTGCCTGCTACAGCAAAAGCCATGGTTCGCAGAGAGCTTACAAAGCATCAAAGGGGTCTCACTGTTGAAAGGAGATGGGTACAAAATAATTTCCACAGCATTGGATATAGCATGGAACACAGTGGAGACAGTCATCAAAAACTGAAGAAAATATGGAACAACAGTGACATTGCAAAGTACTGCATGTCCCGCCAAAACTGATAAAAAGACAAGACGAAAACTGGTCAGGGAGGCTGCCAAGAGACCTACAACAACACTGAAGGAGCTGCAGGAATTTCTGGTAAGTACTGGTTGTGTACTACTACATGTGACAACAATATCCCATATTCTCCATATGTCTGGGCTATGGGGTAGGGTTGCAAGACAGAAGCCTTTTCATACACAGAAAAACATTCAGGCCCGGCTAAACTTTGCATAACAGTACATCAAGGCTCCCAAAAGCATGTGGGAAAATGTATTATGGTCTGATGAGACCAAGGTTGAACTTTTTGGCCACAATTCCAAAAGGTACGTTTGGCGCAAAAACAACACTTTGCATCACCAAAAGAACACCATCCCCACAGTGAAGCATGATGTTGGTAGTATCAAACTTTGGGGTTGCATTTCTTCAGCTGGAACTGGGGCTTTAGTCAAGGTGGTGGGAATTATGAATAGTTCCAAATACCAGTCACTTTTGGCACAAAACCTTCGGGCATCTGCTAGAAGGCTGAAGAGATGAAGAGGAATTTCATCTTTCAACACGACAATGACCCCAAGCATACATCCAAATCAACAAAAGAATGGATTCACTGGAAGAAAAATTAAAGTTTTGGAATGACCCAGCCAGAGCCCAGACCTAAATCCAAAAGAAAATTTGTGGGGTGACCTGAAGAGGGCTGTGCACAAGAGATGCCCTTGCAATCTGACAGATTTGGAGCACTTTTGCAAGGAAGAGTGGGCAAATATTGCCAAGTCAAGATGTGCCATGCTGACAGACTCCTACCCAAGAAGACTGAATGGTGTAATTAAATCAAAAGGTGCTTCAACAAAGTATTAGTTTAAGGGTGTGCACAGACAACAAAGTATTAGTTTAAGGGTGTACACAGACAACAAAGTATTAGTTTAAGGGTGTGCACACTTATGCAACCAGTGTATCATACATTTTTTATATTTTGTCTCCTAACAGATTTATTTTTCATTTGAATTGTACAGGTTATGGGTCACATTAAAGGTAGGAAAAGTGTTGAAATGATTTATTAAGGTCTCATTTTTTTTAATTGATACATATTATATGATAATCATTTAATAATTAGAGACATTTTTGACAGTTTGTAGAGAAATTAAAGGTAAATTCATCTAATACAAACAGGAATTATGATATGAAGTGAGGTAAAAACAGGCTTATGGTGTATTTAGAGAGAAAGTCCAGGAAGAGAATTTGATAGAAGTAAGGAAGTAAGTGAAGAAGGGAGAGTAAGGAGGTATAAGGAATTAAAAGTTACTTTTTCACATTTAGAGATACGGTTTGTCCTGATTTTGAGCAAGAACAGTCTTTCAGAGTGATTTTGAAAGATGGAAGGGAGGGTATTGACCTGATGGATACAGGTAAGAGTTCCAGGGTTTAGCAACCTTGTACAAGTACAGACAATGCCCAGCAGATTTACTAGGTTTGTAGACAAGAGTTTTTGGAAACTGGATCACAATGATTGACTGGGAACATAGTTGTGTAGAATGTATTTTTTAGAGTTGGACAGGTAGATGGATGCTCGATAATATTTTAGGTGATAAGAATCTGTGTATATGTTAGATGATGAGGCACTTCTAACCAGTTTAGGTTATTTAGTGCTCTGCAGTTGTTGGTTTTGAAAGGGGTATTTGCTACAAATTTAGCAATGTTCAAGGTTTAATTTTTGTGAAGCCTAGCGGTTGATTTGGATGGGAGCGCCATAAAGAAGAGCGGGGAGGAGATATGTAGTGGCACGGGTAGCTTTAGTTGCATCACTGAGAAAGTTTTTGGTTTTGTAAAGCATCCCTAGTTTTTGATGAGTTTTTCTTAATGCAATTTTGTATATGCAGGTTGAATGTAATATTATCATCCACTGTCACCATTAATAATTTGCTATAAAGAATGACTTCAATGATTGTATTATCAAAAGAGAGGACTTTAAATTTTGTTTTTTTTTTCATGAGAGAGGAATTTGGGGATAAAAAGTACTAATTTAGTCTTTTTTGGTTTGATCATCAGTTGTGAGTTACAAAGCCATGTTTCAGTTGCTGTTAAAGCTGCCTGATTTATTTTTTGGAGGTGTACCGTGTTATGCAAATGAGAACATACACTGAAGCGCAACAGGGAAAATAAAACCACACACTGTTTATTATAAATAAAATAACTGGATAAGCGCTTTCATGATTACAAATCGCTTTGATTACAAATCGCTTCATCAGACCAAAGTATAGTGCTAAACTCCACGTGAATATATACTGATGAAAGCCAATTAAATCTCAGCAATTAAACATGTGACTTAATTAAAACAATCAAAATAAATAAAAAAATAAATAAATAAATCACTCAACACATTTAACTACTGTAAAAACATATAAAAATAAATATAAACAAGTAACAACATATCTTTTATTTTCGCAGCCCACAGTATTTTAAAACAGGTTTCAAAGAAAAACGTAGAAATACTCCTGGATGACTACAAGAAACAAAAAAACCAAACTGGGAGATGCAGAAGGACAGAGTGAAATTCACACGTGTGGATTTCACTCTGTCCTTCTGCATCTCCCAGTTTGGGTTTTTAGGTTTCAAAGAAACATGACCATTAAGCCCAGAACCCCTATCAGATCTCATTCTAAGGATCCATAATAATTCTGACGTCTCGGTATTATTGCTTAGATCTCCCAGACGTGGGCTTTTAAAAAGCCTGTCAATCATTAAAAACCTAAATTCAATATAGAGGTCCACTCTTATCCACATGGTTAGCTAAGGCATTAGAAATATTATGTGTCCTAATATGACAGAGGTGCTCCCTCATGCATTCTTTGAAGCTACAATTCGTCTTGCCAATATAGAAAGAAAAGCATAGAATGCATTATGCTAAATAAACCAAATCCCTGGTGTCACAGTTTGCCCTAACCACATACTTAAATTTTGTTGTTGTTTGTCTTTCGGCTTTTCCTGGTTAGGGGTCTCCACAGCAGAACTCCAGTCCGCTAATGATTGGCAGTAGATTTTCACAAACGCAGAGGTGCCAGCTCGATGTTCAACCTTCAACGAAGGCACGCCTATTTACGCATGTCTTTCAAACGCCCACCCAACCGTGGGGAGGACATGCAGACTCCACACAGAAGGCACTCCCTGCACTCCAGCCAAGAATCAAATGGGAGAACCTCTTGCTGTGAGGCAACAACACTACTGCTGCATCACCACGGATAGTAACCTCAAATTTAAATACTGTCCCCAAATCAGGATGCAGAAACTGACTATTACCATCTATAAAGGTACAAAAGTTACATCTATTACATGGATAGGTACCAAGAACTTCTGGGACAGTCCTAACCCTCCCTTTGCTATCTGGATAACACAGCATCCTTTTTAAACACTTCTTATTCTTAAAAGTAAAGGGGTTGATTCCCCAATGATATTCGTAAACTTATCTTCCATAAGAAGTATAGACCAATGTTTTTTGTGTTGGTAATGACACCAACATCACTACTATAGTGTAGGGAGAACAATATATATTAGATAATCCTGTGTGACCATGTGATCAGATTTCTGAGTTTATATTGGTAGTTCATTTTAAATGTATGGTATAAATAATTGCTTTGTGAATGAAGAAAAATATGGTCTGATGAAGTGGATTTATCCACAAAAGCGCTTACCTTTGTATTTTGTTATTAATTAAAGTTCTGTGTTATTTTATACATTGTTTTGTTTTTACTTTACTATTTCTTACACATTTATGTGCAACTGTTTTTTTTTCTTCTTTATACGTGTACACTATATATGCATATTCGTATGTATACACATACATATATATGTATGGGTTTACCGACATAATGTTGAATTTTATAATATCTACTAGTCATTTGGTTGAAAAATAACATCTCAACCCAAAACATTGAATTATCAAAATGTCTACAATCATTTAATTGAAAAAGCAATGAGATCAACCCTACTATTTTGCAGGGGGGCTCTGCACCTCCCACACCCCCCACTTAAATATATATACTCCGAAATCGCACTACAGTGCAGAAATGGGCAAATTCGATACTTTCAACTGTGTGTGTTTAGACTAATTTAATTTCAACATTTTGATCATCCAATATAGTGTGTTCAACCAATTCAGTTTCAAATTTTTCAGTCAACATTGTTGGTAAACCATATGTATGTGTACACATTAGCTTTTAAAAATTACATCGGTGGTACAGGGGTAGCGTTGTTACCTCACTGCAAGAGGTTCTCCCGTTCGATTCTCGGCTGGGCTTGGGAGTGCCTTCTGTGTGGAGTCTGCATGTCCTCCCCACGGTTGGGTAGCGTTCAAAAGACATGCGTGCGTAAATGGGCGTGCCTTTGTTGAAGGTTGGGCATCAAGCTGGCACCTCGGCATTTCGTAAAAATCTACTGCCAATCATTAGCGGACTGGGATTCCGCTGTGGTGACCCCTTACCGGGAAAAGCCGAAAGACAAACAACAACAACAACATGAGGCATAAAAACAAGTCTAGCTTAAGTGAATTACCAAAGCTACTTGCTCTTCATATTTTTCATCTGTAGCCAAGAACTCTGCTTGTGTCAAATGTTAAACCAATAAGGAATAAAGTAATTAATTAAATATGTCAGTGTTAGAGAAACAATGGGAGACAGCTCTAGCCCCTTCCCTTGCATGTGTGTATTGTCAAAGGAGTTGATGTGCAATAGATGTTGTGATGTGAGGTCCAGGCCTCCAGATGTGAATCAGTAAGTGGTCTGGCCCCTACAATGGTTACACACCCCACTTTTCTCTGAGCTGTATCAAGGATCATCTAAGATGGTGTGCTTGGACACACCTTCTCTTTCATTCTTCCCAGGATGAGTGAGATGGAATAAGCCACTCAAACCCACTTCCCCTTCCTCAGTCCCTCAACATCCAAGCCACTAATCAAACTAGGGTCACCGTCAGAGCTTTTCCTTCTGTGCCGCAGAGCTGAAAGATGTCCAGTCTCTTACTGTTAATGCACACAGCATCACAAGGCTTGCCGGAAAGTGTATAAATTATGATTACAGAATAAGTTTTGAAATCATAAAAAATTATATCATCATCATAAAAGATCTAGGGATAATGCTAGAAGACAGTTTAGTCTGTGTCCATTATATAGCTGTCAAAAAAAAAAAAAAAATGTTGTCCAACTGATTCTAAAGGGCACGTCTAGGCTTTTCAGGCAAAATACTGTAATCACTTTATACATCATTGATCTGACTCATTACTGAGTATAGTACAGCAGTCTACGACTATCGTTCAAGCTACCTGCACACAAAAAGGTACATTGATCCCTTAGCAGGAAACATATATGAATTTTTAAGAAGAGCTTCGGAAATTTTCATTATGTTTTTTTCTTGCAGGTGAGTCAGAGGTAACATTTGCCAGGTCTATAAAGAAATGGTTGAGACAGTTCTTGAAGGTCTATGCTTGAAATGCACCGCTGAGGGAGTGTACCTCAGGATGGGGAGGTGAATACTAAAATTAATATCATCATTCAATAAAGAATGAGAGATACATTATGTATCGCTTTCCATGGTTGTAGAATAAACTGTTCCTTTCAAACAGATAAAAACATTTTCATTTCTTTCTTTCTGAAATAATCTTAGTGTATATGTGTAGAGGTAGACGATAGCTAAATAGGTAGCTTAGATGATAGATCAAGCGATATTGGCAGATAGAGACATATGAATAAATAGAAATATGTATATGTATGTATAAAAATAACAACATGGAAGTACAGCAGTGACCTTTTTGAAGGACGGTTGGTCATCAGATTGGTAATTGAACCTTTTGTTTGTTTTGATGCTGATCATATTATTATTGTCAGTGTTAAAACCATAAATGATATCAAGGTACAAAGACTGTCATTTAAACAGCTACCCGTACTGTTTCACCAGTTGTTTGTGTCCTGAATTCGCATCAAATGTCATATTACAACATGCACATTCCCCATTTTCCTTTGAAAGTTATGCAATAGTGTGTGGTAACACAAATGTAACTGTTAAAATGGGAAACATCTAAGCTGAGCAGTGTCAGACACTTTACAGAATAAATAGAGGGATATGGTCAGCTGCAGTGTGAAACTCAAATTAACCATATAAAACTGCAAGTGATTTAAAAAGTATGATCACATAAAAGACTTGAATTCTAACAGGGCAGGCTGCTCACAGAAAGAAAGTTCTACCAGCGTGTCTGGCTGACTGACTAAGGTATAAAACCAAGCTGAGCAAGCCAAGAAATACTCCCCAAACTGTTGAAGCACGGAATGGTGCTGAATGAAACCAAACAGCATCAAAAATAATGATGAATGCAGTACTGCAAAAAATAATAATAATCCAAACAGAATTTATTTTAAAGCGCTTTTCGTCTGCTACAAGTGGCAAACTTCTTCAGAATAAAGACATATTCAATCAAACACATTTTATACAAGTCACATGATTAATTAATGACCGAGTTAAGTGCTCATTAAACTTTAAAAAGGCAATGGTAAAAAATCCCAATAGTAAAAATTCAAATATAAAAATTTCAATGATAGAAAATAAACCTAATAAAGAAGGTTAAAAACTCGTTTTTGTGTTTACATTCATACAGTGTGTAAACAATAGGATGTAACTTGACTACTCAAGTGTGTTTAATACTTGGCTAGTGTATTAACGCTATGTGTAACAGTCTATCTCTTAAGGCTTAACATACTAAGGAGACAGCCTATAGAGCATGCTTCATTCAGACCAGGTGGGTGGTAGGATTCCAACCTGATTTGCCAATAAAGCTCTAAAACTAGTAGTTTTAGTGCAAACGCACCCCCTCTACTGTCATTGCATACTTGATCAATTCCTATAAATTTGAATTGGTGGTTTGGGTATTCTGAAACATGTTTGGCCAATGCATTAGTGAGCTTACATTTCCTGATAGCATACTGGTGTTCATAGATTCTTTCTTTGAGTTTACGTTCAGTTTTGCCAACGTAATGGGCAGTACAGTTTTGACATTGAGCTAAATATACTAACATTTTTGAATTACATGTAAGTCTATGTTTAAGTTTGTATTCACCCTTGTTGATGTTAAATCTATTAGATTCCATGATGTATCTACAATAATTGCAGTTATGGCATCTTGCTCAGCTTGGTTTTATACAGTTGGTGTTTAATCATTCTTTGGTATGGTGACTGACTAAGGTAGCAGATGTGAGAAAGAGTACCTTTTATTCAGGTTCACACTGTGAATGCACCGACTTCTGTGACACAGTTATAATCACAGTATCAGCTACTTAAATACTGTTTCTCCTCATTTCTTTAGTTAAAATAATCAGATGGCTGACCACTTTTGTTTAAAAAAAAAGATGTAGTCAAGTATTGTATGCTTGCATGTTACGAAGAAATCTAATTATTAGACTGTTCACTACTGTGTGACATCTTCATGTGTGCCTCAGCCTTGCAGCCCCCACAGCTCCTCTCTTTCAGTATCATTTGCTTTCACTTGGAGTGGATGAATTCTACCTTGCCGAGAACTGGAATCCCTGAACTCATTGCCTGAAAAAAGACCCCAAAAAATCTTTCTTAAGTATTTTTTGCAGGAGGGTAAGCACCCCCACACACACACAGATTTATATATAGCAACTCCACAGTCGCATCAACTCAAAGAATGGAGACACTACCTCCAAAAATGGGGGTATCACTGTCAGCACAACTCACAGTTAGTGGTTATCTATGGAAGAACTGATCCTTAGTGAGTTGAACTTCTTGCAAATAATGCCAGAGAGTTCAGTCATCATCCATCCTTAGATTATCCATACTGGTCATAAAATGCACCTCTCCACTGTTGCCAGAAAGTGCTGGCCTTTTATTTTTCTTCATTTGATAACCAGCAATGTCCACTGGACACTCCCTTTTCAGGGATGACCTGGGACTACTGTCTGTTTAACAAAGTCAGTCAGAGTCATAGAGTAGGCAAATGGAGATAGAAGTAATCAAACCCTGTTTCCTGGTCTATACGAGGTAGCTAACCCTGTATCCTGGTCTATACAAGACAGCTAACACTGTACCCTCATCTACAGGAGGCAGCTCAGAAAAATGCACAGATCTTTAATCATCTGCACTGACTGCTAGCTGAAAATATTTCCTAGTTTTCTGTGGCCAGGTGCAAGTGGCCATTACCCCTCATCCTCTACTGACTACTTAATATATCTGTTGTATATATTAAAACAGTAATTTTCATATCCCCTATGACTGATAAGAAACAGCTTTATTAAGTGCAATGAAACCTATTTTCCTTATTTCAAATTAGCATGCTTAACCCTTGTTCTAATAGTTCCTCTGCTTAGGCACCTTCCTTTGTGGTACAGAGTATCTTCCTGTTCTGGAGATACCAGCGTGGGTACAAGAATTCAATAATTAATCACTCCCTTTCTCCTCATGTAGTCTGCATCCCTCATTATATGGCTTCTGAAGAGACAGGACGTGTTGTGTTCCTGTTCGTTCATAGAATAATAGAAAATACAAGTTAACTGGGCTCTCTGGCCATTAATGCTTTGCCAGTATCCACCCTTAGACCTTACCTCATTTTTCATGGAGCAACAAGCCAGTCATATCAGGGATAAGTTTGAAGATAGCCATCCCATTGCATAACTCCTTTTGGAGAGAAGGAAATGTGTTGCAGTGTTTAATTTAGAGGTAATGTTTGTTCTAAAGCAAGAATAAGCATTGTTTGATAGAGCTGTCAATCTACCATGCTTTGTTTGTTTACTAAACCATGTTTAGATACATTTTTAAAACATTTTAAAATCATGAAATATTGGTACGCTGCTTTAAGTACAACAGGGGAGATGTATAATTGATTGCTAATTAATCATTTCATTAGCTCAAGGGTATAAAAGCACTGTGTTTTTGAATTGTAACTGTTTTCTGATGAAGTCTTGGTTTCTAAGACGAAAGCGCGCTCAATAAATCTACTATTTTATGCAACACATCTGTGTGGATTACTGTCAACATCACTCGAGTGTTCTATCAGAACTGGTGCACTTTTGTTTATGGTTGGTGTCTTGCAGTTCCTGGTTTTGTGTTTTGGAGATGTTTAGATACATGGTTTTAATGTTAGTTCCTTCCGCTGCCTTGGGAGAGTAAGCAGCAATGCTTATGTGGTACTGTGGGCTCATAATTTTAATGTTATTGTTTTATGTCTTTCGGTATCTCTAATCGTGGAGCTGTCATTCAGAAGACCTCCCTCCCCAACACAACATGGCAGTGCATGACTCTTCAAAAATATGTGAAGCTACCCTGCTGATACCATTCCTTGTCCTAACTAGAGAAATCCTTTTAAATTATATTACTTGTACTTTCTTTTTTGCTGCTTCTTCCCCATTATGTTCAAAGCTTTAGGGTCTCAGATTGTTTTGCATAATCTGAGTCTACCTGTGTTCCCATTGCTTCCTGCTGTTCTTTATGGGTAACCTTCTGTAGAAAAACTGTGCCTCATTTGTGAATGCCGTCTGCCTTTGAGTTTCGGATTGTGCTTTGCCATCACCCAAACTGCATACATATCTCATGTATCACTTGGCATGGGGCACTTCTTGCTTTTCCTGTGGTATGACCCATAGTTGCGTCATTGCTTCATGTGACTTTTTTCATCTGTAACTACCATGTACTTGTAATTTGCGCAAGCCATTGGGATTATGGAATTTGTCTTTTCTTTGAGTCAGCTTTGTCATTTCTTTACTCTGATTCCTATCCAATAAATTCATTTTAGCCTCTGTTGCAGCAAATCTGAGCTTGAGCGGCATTAATAAGGTAATATTTAAATTTTTTCACTCCTCTGTGTTTCAGGTCGTATTTTTCATTGTTTCTGATGCAGTTGGATTTGTAGAGCTAAAGCAGAACCACTTCAGATGTTTATTGATCTAACTGTTTGGCTGCATTTCGTCACCATTAACAGGCTGGGTGATTGCTTCCAATATGTAGTTAGGGTGACTTTATCGACTATGCTGTCTTTTAATTTCTGCTTGGTGCCCTTTGCCCATCTAGTGAGCTGTACTATAATGGTACTGTGAAACTGCCCTGCAAGTACAGTCTTCTAGATGCATTACTAGCAGCCTGTGAATTTTGAGTTATTTACTTTTAACAGCTTGTGTAGTTTTTATTTACTTAGTTAGTTATCTATTACATTTTGTCAGCAGGATTATCCATTACTTGGTAGTGTCGATTTTCAGAGAGAATCTGTTGAGAAATTATGCATGAGTGTAAAACAAGTTTATTTGGAACTGACTGTGTGTGCTGTAATTAAAATAGCATTTACTGACTGAATCCAGGTATAGTAATGGAAGGACAATTAAAAAAATATAAATTGCCTGCTGTTTAACTGTGTCAGGTCATCTTGGCTGGGTGCCTTGAAAGGAAGTGGACCTGGTCATGAAGGAATGGTCTCCCATCAGCAATAGATGTTATGGCTCACCCCTTCCAATTCCTGTTCTTTTTTGAGGCAACAATACATGTAGCATTTTCTGCTGCCTCTCGGAATACTAGAGACGGCATTGATGCTGGATATGAGGTGTTTCACTGCCTCTTGGAATAGTAGAGACGGCATCGATGCTGGGCATGACGTGTTTCTTCTCAGACAGCACTGTAGGATAAGGTCACACATCTGCCACTGTTGCCATACATGGTTCCTGTGGGGTCCTGTACCATGGGGCGGGGGGTCAGACCTTCGTGTGTACAGGTTGTGGCAAGGGCATGCTCTGCAGCACATGACTGAAGTTATCATTACTGCAGTTCTTCCATGAACGGTTGCTTTTAAAAGAGCTAGGTGGGCATATACATGCATTTCCATGGGCTTTCTGACTACATACTGTCGGCTCAGGAATGGAATAAGTGTAAGGGGGGGGGCTGCCTAGTTAAGCTCCTGTATTAGTGTTTTCAGTACTTGTTGCTAAAAGCTGTGTGCTAGTCATGTGTAATCACTACCACATGCAGATTCTGCATGGAGAATAGGCTGGTGTGGGATCATGGCTGCCGACAGGTGTACTGGTCTTGTGTGCAGGCTCTGCATGTACTATGATGGTGATATAGTTTGTATACTCTGCAGATTCAGTATAGGTTGGATGTCAAGTGCATTCTTTATTTTTGCAGAATTAAACAGTTCATGTAGTAGTCTCACTGTGCAGAACTTCTATTTTGGGAATCTTTCTAGAGTCAGAGGTTATTGCTTAGCATGCTGGGGGCACTATTGTACTATGGTGGTCATCTTTATAGTTCTGTAGCATAATAGGACAGTCTCTGATGATTGTTTCAGAATCCACAGGTTACCACATGTCACATGTTACAGCTGGTTGACTAAATGATGTTTCAGCAGCCTGCGTTGTTTCCCTTGACCACTTCCTTTTGAGTCCTTGTTTTCATTTAGGTGTTCTTATGCAGTGCTGAGGTATCTTGGAATTAGACATTAACCAACTACTAAGAATTGACAATGCCCACTCAGAAGAAGAATTAGGAAGTATCCAGTGGCAGAACTTGATACATGATATGTTTGACTTTCCATAAGGTCTTAGCATTACAAGTCACAAGTCAGTCAAGTTCTTGCAGCCAAAACAAAGTGTGTGCAATCTATCACAACGGTGAGCACTTCTTTTTGTGCCAGCCACATTAGTAGCAAGACATTGTTATATTTGCTTTGTCTGTCTACCCTTTTAGCATTTGGTTATTAGAATCAATGAGTATGTACATTATTACCACTGAATATTAATAATTCAGAGTAATATTAGCAAGTATCTGCATTTATTCCTCTTCTCCACTCCTTAAAAGGTTATTAGTGGCATTGCATTTCATTCTTTTAACTTTTAGAGATTCCCATATTAAATTCCTTTGCTATTATGCAATTTAGCCAAGGAAGTAATTTAAGGGTGATCTGGAATTGCATTGTTACGTAGATGGATGTTAAGTGCTAAACATGCCATTCTGTATATGTTAGCTGACCTGTACAAAGATAAAATACTAACAAGAATATGAAATCATCCATAGCTGTAACTGTCAAATGAGCAGAATACTAAGCTCTTTAATATATATTTAAGACATGTAACATTTTAGCTTAAGTTACAGTCCTGTACAGCAGCCTTCTATAAAATAAACATTAGAACAGCAGTTTTTTAGCACACATTTTGTGATTGTTGGTGTTCTTGTTACTGCTTAATTTACAAAGTATTATTAATCGTGCTTCAACTACCCCTCCATTAACTGGGAAAACTACTCATGTACCAATACACTTGCTCAACGTTTCCTGGAATTCATTAATTCCAGTGCCCTGGACCAGCTAGTTCTTATCCCCACTTGAGGTAGCAAAATCCTTGACCTGGTCGTTACTAACATGTGCAACCATTGCTCTACACCAATAGTCAACTCCTCCCTGGTTAGATCCGAACACAAACTAATCACCTTGGAAATCCATATCCCACCCACCCCCTGCAAAGGTAACCACCGTGAAAAACTTCTCCGAAGCTAACTTTGGGCTCCTAAAAACAGAGGTGGCTAACTTCACGGCACCCATGCAAATGCAGAATAGTTGCATGATTGCTGAATCATACACCAATGCATTGTATGAACACTACACAAATGCATGGATCTCACCATACCCAATAGAACCAAGATGCTCTCCTTCAAAAAAAGGAAGACAATCTGGTGGTCCCCTTCCATAAACAAACTCTACAACAGAAGGAGGAAACTGATGCAGAATAAGGTGAAGTCCCAAGATTGGAAAAACTGTCTTATCAGCCTCAACAAAATGTTGAGATCCCTCATCAAATCCTCTAAAGCTAGATATGAAAACAGAATTGCACCAGATAGTAAAGACAACCACAAGGCCTTCCATAGTAAAGAAACTCCAAGGCAATACCCAGATTTGCTCTGAGCTACTGCACAATGGCACCTCCTATACTGAGCCAACAGATATTACCAATATACTGGATGAAAGATTCAGTGCCAGCTTTACCCCCCCCAAAAGACCAATCACAATACCAGTAGATTGCCAGGCACCCAGTATTACTGCTGCACAGGTTAAAACAGCACTGTCCAAGGCCAAGAATACAGCTTCTTTGGGACCTGACAATATCCCTTGGCTGTGTTCTACATGAAGTACAGAGTGAACTGGCACCTCACCTGTGTGCCCTGTTCAATCATAGCCTCAGCTCAGGCTTTCTCCCTACCGAATGGCACACTGCTACTGTCATCCCTCTCTACAAAGGAGGAGTAACTACAGACCCTAGGAACTATCACCCCATTAGCCTGATGAGCCTGATATGCAAAGCTATGGAATGCATCATCATGTGCCTAATAAACAAGGATATAGGGAATCTCCAAACTCTGGATCCCACACAGTTTGGTTTTCTGAAAGGTAGATCATGCCTGCCCAACTTGGCTGACTTCTTTGAGTCAGTCACCAGAGCTGTAAATGAAGGCAAGGTGGTTCATACAGCCTACCTTGATCTGGCCAAGGTCTTTGATACCATTCCCCACTCAGGAATCCTAGAAAAACTCACTATGGTAGGCATCAACCCCTGTATCACTAGGTGGGTTGCAAACTGGCTCACAGAGCCCACAGTGTGAATGCAGCTGACTCCAAGTCAGGCTGCCAACTAGTCATGAGTGGAGTCTGACAGGGTTCGGTCCTGGGTCCTCTCCTGTTTGGTATCTACTTCTCTGAAGTTCAGGCCAACACGAAGGGACTCTGGCTGACAAAGTTCACAAACGATTGCAAGTTGGGAGCTAATATTAACTCCCCAATTGATGTTGACATCCTACAGAGTGGCCTCACTGAGACCAACGACTGGTGTCAGAACAATGGCTCTAAGCTCAGTGCAAAAAAATGTCTCATCATCCCCTTTGGAAAAAAAAAACAGTTCCCATGAATTACCACATCAATGGTAGTCCACTAAACACAGAAGACATTATAAGAGATCTGGAAAAACAGGTTGACAGCAACCTCTCTTTTGATCAGCACATTGCCGCTGTGGTCAGAAAGTCCTTCTATGTGGCACATCACATTACTAAGAGTTTTGCATTCAGGAAGAAAGAGGACATTGTCTCCCTCTACTCTTTCCTCATTAGGCCAATCATCGAGTACAATGCCCCATTTGGCATGTACCTCACTAGACACCTGGAACAACTGGAGAGGCCACAAAAGTACCTCACAAAGAGGACCCTAGGCCTTAAACACTTGTCCTATATGGACAGACTCAAAAAACTACAACTATTCTGTCTCATATCGCCTACTAAGAGGCGATCTCTGCTTGACTTACAAAGCCATGCCTGAGCCACCTCTGTTAGAAATGCTACAGCTAAAGAAATCCCAATTCCTCCACACCACATGCTCCAGAGACCTCAACCTCATTACCACAATCAACAGAATATACTGGAGGGACAGGTCATTAACCCAGAGACTGCCCATGCTATGGAATAGACTTCCCATACATGTCAAGCAGAGCACCTCGCTGACCCTCTTCAACAGAAATCTCAATGAGTGGATGGGAAATAGAAAATTCACCCTGGGGATAACTCCAGTGGCTCTACTCAACTGAGGCACTAGGAACTATGGTCGGGTGGCATGATGCCAGGGTAATCCTATGGTTAGGCTTTTAAAGGCCCCAGGGCCATTAGCCTAGTACACACCTATGAACCTATGATAAAGTGATATTCTGGCTACATTATTGAGGCCTCCTTTATTATGACTAGCATTCTCTAAAATAAAGAAACAGCAAATTGTCCACAGGGCAGGGAATAACAAAACTGATGGTGTCATTTAGATGAAGAACATATAAGGACATTTTCCATAGTTAACATCAAAGTGTTTCACCTGCAACCTTTTAGGCTATAGTGGGGTTTGTTTCCCACTATTTACTGTATGTATATATTTATTTATTAGCCTTTGATTACCATGAAGGTCTGATTTGGCAAAGACCCTTTTCAACAGAAGCCAGGGGAAGAAAGCTTAATGTTACATACTTTTCACAGGCAATTAGCATGCTGTAACAATAAAGTATACCGTGTAACATGAGCTCTGTATAGTTTAACTTATTAGCTATGTAGCATAGAGAAATGGATCCCTGAATCCAGAAGTGACAACCTGGTACAGATAGCAAGTCCAGAAGTTGGTGGAGCTAACCAGAGGGATGAGAGCAAGTGTCTGATGTCTGTTCAGCTATCCCTTTGGAGGCTGGTGGTTAGGCTTAAAGTGCAGCTGTTACCTGACTGAAGCTGTATGGTGTAGCAGGTGGAACAGGCAAAAAGAAGGCTATTACAGTCTGCCAACCAGGGCAGTAGCAGTCTGTG